>NC_085028.1:13415171-13715171 GCF_963692335.1 Osmerus eperlanus
AGAGTTAGAGAGTGAGTGAGTGAGTGAGAGAGAGAGAGAGAGAGAGTGAGTGAGTGAGAGAGTTAGAGAGTGAGTGAGAGAGTGAGAGAGTGAGTGAGAGAGAGTGAGAGAGTGAGTGAGAGAGTGAGTCAGGGACTGAGTCAGAGAGAGAGAGTGAGAGAGAGTGAGAGAGACAGGGCTGGGTTCCTTCACACCCCCCAAGCTGAAGATATGATCAAGTACATCTCACAGGACGGGTTAGCTGTTAAAACATTTATTCTCACTTTCAATTAAGTCTTTTTTTTCCTTAGAGAGAAAAACATCCATGTTTCATAGCACTGAGAGATATGGAGATAAATAGAGCAATGTGATATTTCTGGGGAAATAATCCACATTTGACATTGGAAGATGTTTTTCCTACACAAGTTATATCACATGTCAGGAGCCAAATGATGGAATGTGGGACCACAGGTATGGTCTCCATATACCTGAGGAGGGGGGAGGGGGATGAGTGTGTCAGAATAGTATCACTATTGTAATTGCAACATACTGTATAAAAGTTTGCCTCTGTCACTGCCTGGTATGTTTAGAAATTATGTTCTCATTTGTTAAATATTTCTCATGTTGCTTTGGCAATGTTTACAAGAGAAATTCAATAAAGCTATTTGAATTTGAAAGATAGAGGGGGAGATGGTCCCTGGGACTGGTCCTTGGGGAGTTCAGTCCCCAGACATCTCCAGATATCGATCTGTCAGAGGACAAGCAGGAGAATATAAGTGTTTAACTGATTGTCAATAAGCCTCTGTGGGACTGCTATCCCAGGTGCTAGAAGGAGATGTTTCAATCAAAGTCTCACACTTGGCCACAGGTTGCACAAACACAACATATAAGCCTGCCTGCTTATGCTTGACTACAGGGGTTTCTGAGCATACATCATAAACAGAGTATTCTGATGATGATCAGTGATAAGCTACCTTCTCAAGAGCAGCTTTGAGGGGATCTGACCACGGCTGTCCCTCAGCTCACTTCACTATCCATGCATCACTTGCATCATGAGAAGACATTTCTCTAAGACGGGCCCATTATGAAACCTGATCACAAACAGCCCCCCTGAGCAAACCCAACCTTGAGTTCAACAGCAGTGCCATGTCAACTCCACTGTGAAGGTCACCAGCCCTCCTTCTTTTCTCCCGCCTCCACACATATCCCTCACTTAAAACAGAGAGGGGAGGGGTGCAGGCAGTCTCACGCATACTAACAGGAGCCCCGGTGGAGAAGGTGGGGGCAAGGGGGGGTGGAGAGGGTGGGAGGTGGGTGGGGGGGTTTAGGGGGATAAAGAGGAAGGTGTGGGGGTGTGTGGGGGTGTGTGGGGGGGGGGGTTCATTATGGCAACCGAAAAATGCACAGCTTGTTAAGTAAATACGACCTAATGAACATGGCAACAGGAGAGTTTGCTACCAGCACTCTTGTCCTAATGGAGGTTGTTTCTCCCAGCTCTTTCGGGAGTTTAAACATTAAAACGGGCTAATGAGGCCATTTGGTTAGACTTTTAAACAAGAATACATTAGCAATCAATGGTTCTGCAAACATTCCATCTGTCCTTAACACTCCCTCTCTCTATATCTCTCCCTTTATCTGGGATGTCTCTGACTCTGCTTATTCCTCTGTCTTTTCCAATAAGAAACCAATGTTGATTCTATCTCCCCCTGATCCTCTACGTAAATAACCAGGGTACTTTCAGCTGCCTCCCATTTGCATTCTCACAACCTTTCCTTGCTCAGGGCAACACAACCACACAGCGTGGTGTTGAAGGCTCGTCAGGTGAAGTGAATCCTGAGGACCAGGGGTGGACAGCAGACAGGGGGATGAAATGGGACTTGGCAGGGGCTGAACAGGTGGTTATCTGTGGCAGAATCACACACGAAAAGAAGCTTTTGCCCTTTGATAAAGAGCAGATAAAGGGTGAGGATAAGAACCCGTTATTGATCGGCGCTCACTTTATCTTCTGCGACCCTGACGAACAGACGACGCAATCAAGCTTGTTTGAAAGGGCCAAGGGTGCAAACGGCTTTTTAGAGCACTCTCATTTTTTTTCTTCTTTCATTTATACATCTTACATAATCCCTACTTTGTTATCCTCGGTTTCTAAATCCTCGGTAGGTCTGTCTGCTCCTACCCTTCCTTCCCATGTGCTGAGTGTTGCCTTTGAGGGTTCCTGCACTCGAAAGTAGCTCTCCATCAAAAATCCATCCTCCCAAATCTGGTGAAGCGCAGCAGACTGGACAAGCCCCCCAGATATTGATGGTCATTGATGAGTCCCAAATCAATGTTACAGGTCTTTTGTTATATATTTGGATTGCACTGGATCAATGCATTTTAAATCACATGTCCTGGGTTCCGAGACTAGAACAAAACCATTCCACATGTTATCAGGCGAAACCAAAAGCCAGTTAAATGAGTTGTTTTATATCAATGTTACACATGGGGGATGTACGATTTCATGTCTGCAGCATAAGACTGCAACCAAACACGTGCAGTATATAGCCTCCACTCATCTATGGCATGTAAATGTGCTTCCATGAAGAGGATTCCATATGCATCCCATAATATTCCACTAATATTCCATATTCAGTCAACAGAGAGAACAACCATCAGGGGAGAGGTGCTGCTCATGTAATGAAGAGTCACACCACTGTTCCTCTACAGTCCCCAAGCTCACATGAAATAACACACACACAAACACACAAATGATTCCATGCATGCTCGCATGCACACACACCCCAATAGTCTCTAGCCCACACATACATGTACATGCACACAAACCCAAACCACCTTGTATGTAAACTCATTCTGTCACTCATACACAACAGCGCAACACACATACACGCACATAAATCGATAAGAGAGTTTCGTATAAAATGGCATTACCCCAGTCTCCCAGCTCTGGCAGCAAAGATCATTTTGGGAATACTGATGGTGTATGGACCCCATGTGTCCTGAGGTGGATATCAATTAAAATGATGTATGGGCCCAGCGGTTTCTAATTGGGACATGGCAATGTATTTAATAACACACATTAAAACCCTAATTAGAAGTAAATTGAGCTGCACACTATTGTCTTCGAATCAACAGTCGATAAATACCCTGAGCAGGAAAGGCACAAAGGGTTCTAAAAACATTTTACTTTAATAGAAAGATGTTTGTTTTCGCTCTCCTAGCTCAGAGTTATTGTAATTATTATGGTAAATCTACTGGGTGTTGAAGCTAAATTAAATGCAGCACTGCTGATAACATTCAATGAAGCGTACCGAGGATCTCCTCATACCCAGTATGACTGACTTTTCCAACCTCATGATGGTCATCACAATGTTTTTAACCCTTGTGCTGCCTTCGGGTCACATGACCCAAAGGTTCATAACGAACCATCGTTGTGTTTACCCAATTTTACCCAATACAAAAACAAATAAAAATCTTTTTCTTTTAACCTTCGCAATGTGGAGGGTCTGAGACAGCCTGACGGTTAAAAGAAAATGCTTCACTTTGTTTTTGTATGCGGTAAAGTTGTCACAATACAACGGTGGGTAACAATGACTGATGGGTCAGAATGACCCGAAGAGAACACAAGGGTTAAGGAGCATGCCTTTAAAAACGTCCCCCAAACATCATAATCCTATCCCTAATCCTCTCTGTTTGTATTTTAAGTGTTAAGCAGTCTCTTCACCAGGAAGGGAGAGGAATATTTAATCACACCAGTGGGACTAATTGGATAGTTTGTGAGAATGGATGTCCAGTAGAAAAAAAGAGACCTTCATCCCTGTTTTACTCAACAAAAATGGAAATGTATTGCCTTGTTGTCAGAGAAGCACAAAGAACATGCATACCATGTGACATGACATAGCATTGTCACTCCTACTATAGCTGAACAAGCAAAAACTATTCAAACTGGGCGACAGTATTTCCAACATTAAATATGCATCCAATGCTTTACTATGAAATGTATATGCTATTATATACCATCAGAAAATTATAATATCTGCAATATGTTTCCCAACTCATATTGAGAGGTCTGTTTATTTTAACGCAAATTAACCTCTTTGTTCATATTTAATGGGTCAGTGTAACATTTGACAAGCTCCAAGAAATCATTCCTGTGTATATAAAGAATTAGGTGTTCTACAGAGCCCAGCAGTGGATCAGTCCCTATAAACACGCACTACGTTTTTACCCAAAGGCAGCAAAAGAAAGGTTATCCAATCACACTGTAGAAAGTGCCTCTCAAGATGACAAACAGCACCAGCCAATCCAGCGAAGTCACAGATCACACAGAAAGATGACAGTTACTGCAGTACTTCTTTGGCCTCTGTTGTTTTTACGCTAAAAAGACACACACAACCTGCTTCACCCTACTGTTTAGGGATACAAACAAACACACAAAAAAAATGCCTGTGCTCTTCCATACCAGCGTACAGAATATCTCTGCTTGTTTCAGTCTTCTTATCAACACATGATCACACACACACACATATTGATCATGTATTCCCCTAGTATATTGCTAGTCATTTATATGGTAATATCGGAATGCATGTCTCTTTTTCGTGTTTCATCATTCTCTGTCTTCTCATTACAGCAGACCTGGAAATATACGTTGGTTACATAAAAAATAAATAAAAAGGCTGTCTAAATGTATTCTCCAGAACCTGCTGGGGGCTTATCTGAAAACGCACCTGCTTCAAAGTAACACATCATATCAGCTCTTCAGTCACAATCTTGATTATGACTAATCACACCCAGCCTAAAGTCAAAATCCTTTAAATGTTTTCTGTGGTCATTTGATTGCACTTGCCTTTCCAACTAGACTCAAAACACATTACAAGTACAATACAATTGTCAAAGTCGAATTTTAATTTGGTCAAAATAAGATAATTTAGTCATTCCAGTTCTGACAAAACTCTTCCATGCTGAGTGTCAGAGCAGTGGGTCTTTGTGCTGCGTACACCGTGCTGCTCCTGCAGGGAAGCCTGGTCTTTGTGCTGGACATCATGGCAGCCTCCAGAGAGCAGGCTTCTGAAGGAGCCCCCCTGCAAACTGCAGTCTAATCACAGCTGGGGCGTTTCCTGACCGCTGCCACATTGATCCCTGTTCAGACGGTGCTCGATCTCTCCCCCTCTCCCCCTCCCCCCCCCCCTCTCTCTCTTTCTTTCTCTCCCTCTCCGTTTCTCTCTCTCTCTCTTTTGCTTCTTTCTCCCTGGCTGGATTCAATAACTCCTCATGCCACCAAATCCCCACTGGTACCTTCTGAATGGGCTGGAGGCTCACCTCGTCACCTTGTGATTAGTCAGAGTATTTACACAAAACACTTGTTCAGAGTATTATCACAGTATTTATACAAAACACATTTTCATGAAAGGGCAGATCGATTTTTTAAATACCCCGTCAAATCCCAAACCCCTTCCCCAAAAGGCAAAGAGATCAGTTATGTGTATTCTGGTCGTTTATACTGTAGGGAGTCAGGTGGCTGAGCGGTGAGGGAATTGGGCTAGTAATCCGAAGGTTGCCAATTCGATTCCCGGTCATGCCAACTGACATTGTGTCCTTGGGCAAGGCACTTCACCCTGCTTGCCTCGGGGGAATGTCCCTGTACTTACTGTAAGTCGCTCTGGATAAGAGCGTCTGCTAAATGACTAAATGTTATACTAAACGTATAATAAAAAACAATTGTGGATGTAGTACAACATCCTTAATCCAACACTGCACATGTAACTGTCTTCATATCACACTCATACAGTCACACACACAATCCCTCACATATTCAGGTGGACACTCACACACTGCAGAGAAGACGATGTAAAAGCAATGCCACGACTGAGGTGTGAAACCGCCATACAATGCTGCAGGTCCAGCACTAGCAGCAGTAAATACAGCTGATTCCATCCTCTGCTCCACGGCCTCTCTATGTAAAGTTAGCCAGTCACAGACACAGCCACGTTGCACCCAGCCAGGGGGTAAAGCAGCTAGCTTGAGCAGAATCACTCTCAGCACACCGGATTGCAGCAGAGAGGGGGAATTCATTCCACGAGTGTCTCAAACCATTGTCCCGATAGGCAGTGTGAATTTAAGTCCAGAATTTTTTTTGAAACCTTTTTCGGTAAGCGATCGAGGGCACCGCCAGATTATGTGTAGAGTTGGATGCAGCTGGAGTGCCATCTCTGGAAGGAGTTAGAGGAAGGTGTTATCTAACTGGAGCTCCTCCGAACGTCACACCACAAACTGAGCTTCTCTCTTAATCGTTCCTTCTAGGAGCAACGAAGGCTTTGGCAGCTCTGACGAGAAGTCTCTTCACGAAACACCGCAGCAACTTCTAGATATATTCGAATGAAACTCTAATGAAGGTATTGCTGACACTCATCATAGGACAGTGGCATGAAAAAAGGTCAGGTGGATCTTAGTTACAGATTATGTTCTGTGTCTGAAATCCACAGATTCACTTTCCACTGGAATGAACCCAACACAGATCACACCTGGCTTTGCAGCAAACCTATGGTCTACCCACTAGCCAAGCCAACAATCTATACAGAATGTAAGCATTTGTAAGAGTGCATGTTCAAATGATTCCTACAAATCTGAAACATATTATTTTTCATCCTTCATGAGTTGACATTAACCCATTAATCACATTACAAGAGTGATCTAATTATATTTGGCGGAGGGACTAGAAATCTATAATGCCTGTGGCCTGGAGCTGTGTGTATGTAAAGGTCAGTTGTAAGCCCACTGCCTCCAGACATAGAACACTGTATGCTGACACAGATGCCTATTAGAGGCAATGAGAGCTGTCTGGCCACTCATAGTCCACAGCCTGTTAATACCAATACGTTTGACAAGACAGAACGTATGGGCTCAAAGTGTCATCGATTGAAACAAGAACACACGCAGACAGAGACGAGCCCACAGTTGAAAAAGGCACAGGAGAGACACAGGAGCCTGACTGACGGACGCGAACGCCAGGGTTTAATGAGCAAATAAAGCCAGTAAAAAATAATTAACGGGCACATTTGCACTCATTGTGAGAAAACATCTCCAACTCAGCCACCCTCCGACACCTTCACCCACCCCTCCTCCAACAGCCGATTCACATTCCAGACACACGCACACGGCTCCCAGCTCTACGTATCCCTCCCATTCTTTCTTCTCATTTTCCCCCTCAGTCGGCTGCGCTCCCTATGGAAAGTGGAGGTCACGGGAGGCAGGGGAGGCAGGGGAGGCAGGGGAGGCAGGGGAGGCAGGGGAGGCAGGGGAGGGAGGGGAGGCAGGGGCCGGATGGCAGAGAGAGAGAGAGCTGGATGTGAATACACCCGGGGAGAGAATGTGGGGAGGCAGGTTGTGACCCCTGTGAATCTCATCTCGACTCCTATTTCACTCGTTCCTCCACTCCTCGCCCCCTTTCACGTCGTCCCACACGCCCCAAAGAAGACCACTGAAGTATCCACACCTCTCATTTAGGTGTCTCTCTGCCTCTCTCTCTTTCTCTTTTCCTTCCGTATATTCTTCGCTTCTTGCATTCCATATCCGAATGCTGCATTCAATCCTTCACTGTAGAGGTATAATATTGTTCATTCAGATTGCAAAGGAAGTACGTAATGAACCTCATCAGAGCTGCGTGTCTGTGTCATGCAGCATTCCCATCATGAAGCTTACTGTTTACGTTAAGCTTCAGCAAATCCAAACCTGGCTCCCCTGCTATGTGTACACCTCCCCTGTTCCCTTCTTCACTCTATCACGCTCATCTCTCCAAACAGCCACGGTGGACCCGGCCTCATCTTCACTGGGATCGTCTTGGCAGAGAGAGAAATCACATTCATAGAACACCTGAGTGAAGGGTGGACTGGGGTCCCAGGTGGACCAATTCCAATAGCATTCAATTCTGGCACGGCGAACACACACACACACACACACACACACAAACAACACAAAGGTTGGGCTCAAACAATCCCTGCGCTCACGGGTCACACATACAAACACACGGCGCTACATGCCAGAGCCCTGCCCCCTATCCATATCCCCTCTGCTGCACCTTCCATCCATTCCCTCTATCTCTCTATCTATCTTCCTTTCCACGCTATTGAGGGGCAGTGATTGACAGCTCGGTACTCTCCCCAGTGGAATCACACCGAAGCAGAGGATTTGCATTTGTATTTCCCGCATGTTTCCTTCAGACAGGAGATCATTGGCTTTACATGGGGGGGAGGAAATAACAATGGCCGAGAGTAGAGCGCTGGACTCACGCATGTTTAAGACATTCATCGCTCATCGCCTTGGTTTTTTTTTCATTTAGAAGATGCCTTCTACCTGTATCTCTCCAGGGAAGGTGTGGGGACGACTCAGACGTGCGTACACACATTATTGGATTTATAATAAGCACCCCCCTAGCACCCTACACCAATCTCATCATGACCTTACACACTGCCAGGTTACACACACAAGGTCACACTAACTATTCACAGTCAGCTGGGACTGGTATTAAAAAACAAACATTAGACGCACACGTTGTGGACACACATAGACACACTCACAAAAACATGAATAAAACACGGCCGACGGGATCAACAATGTAAATGTGAACAATGCCTTGTCCTACGTTATTGGAGATCTTTTCTTACGTAGCAAAAAGTTGTTGGGAGCGGTTCCTGGCGGATCGATGAGGAGGAGAAGGTGTGGCACATTGGCTGAATGTATGTGAGACTGAAGGAAGGGTGGGGGGGTGTGCAGGCAGGTAGACAGACAGACAGACAGACAGACAGGCAGGCAGGCAGGCAGGCAGGCAGGCAGACACTCCAAAAAGAACCAGTCAGAGAAGCAGCTGAGGAGGTGCAGGATGCTCACAGTGCTGCCTGCTCTTTAATGTCTTCACTTGGCTCCTATCTTTCAATCTAACTCCTCTTCTCGTCTTCTCTTACCCTCTGCCTATTTCTCCCTCCCTCCTTCTCTCTGATTATCTCTTCATGAACATATCTCCCTTACTGAATATATCACACATTCCTTCTAAAATATCTTGATCTATAAACAGTACTATGTTTTTGTAAGTGTGAGTGGCCGATTTTCAGGTTCTCCTGATACAGTCGGAGTGCATGTAGTAGTTTTTCTCTGGTTACTGTGGCAACAGCAGTACGACGATTAAAGCCCAGCTGGCTACTACTGGAGAGTTTCACAGGAAATAATGTTACTCCAACGTAATACTATCACTTCATCTGGTTTGGGACAGGCTCCCCAGCTGTCCAAGTGTCAATTTAAATTCATATCCATTGTAACAAGAAAAACAATTTACCCATTTCATAGACTTGTCAGAATGAACTGAACAGTTCATTATGTTCTTATCTGAATAACTATGCTCATGTTCTAGGCAAAAAGCCAAATTAGTTCACTTCAGAACATTTTACTGGAACACTGCAGGTGCTTGTAGAAGCGAAAAGGCTACATTCCATGTCGAAATGTTCATTCATGGCTTAGAAACCCAGTGTTGATAGCGCACAATTAGACCATAACCTAAGCTAATGGCTTTGAAGAGCCCAATCAGACACTGGGGCCTCTCCACACCCTTGCAACCGAAGGTCAAAGTTGACAGCATAAAAACACAGTCTGCACATAGTGCACTTGTTTGTAATTGGTAACATGTTTGCCATTTCAGTTGATATATGAAGTTCTGATTTAGAGAACATCGCACCATCTTTGAGCCTGGGAAATATTCAATTCTAAGGGAAATGATTGGTGAGACTCCATAAATAAATACATGTTTTCCTTTTTATTTGTTTGTGCTGAACTGTATACGACATAAATCATTTTTGATTCAATAGAGAAGTTATTTATCTCAGTAAGTGTTACTAAACAGAGACTAGAAAGTGTTTAAGATTAAAAGAAAATCTGCCATCTGTTGAGAGAGCGCCACATTGCCAGAGGGTCTAAACTTGAAATAGCTTATAAACTTTACGCTCCTTTGAATAAACACAGAACAGATTGCTCTTTCCTGCTACTGTGAAACAAGCATTCCCTATCTATTTCTGCAGATTAGCAGTGTAATACATTCGGTGGAGAGAAGCTGTGATTCAGTCCACAGTCTGAAACGCATCCTTTTGTAATCACCCTTCATACTGAGACAAGTCTCAATAAACAGCAAATCTATATCACGGCAACGCATAATTGCAGAAAGCAAAGGCGTGAGGAATCAATTGTGTGGCACGACCACAGAGCAAAAGATTAAGTCTGCTTGTTAATGAAAGAAACTCATGTTAATCCTAGATCACTTTTGTTTGAATTCCTGTGTACTAATTGGATTGGTTAAATAAATAGCATACAGTCTTGGAGGCCACCAGACTATTCTTTCACAGCTCCAGTGGAACATTATTGACCGACTCATCACATACCTGTGATTCAGCAGTCTTAGAATGTTTTATACAAGCACAGTGGATTACACAGTTTTTTTTCCCCACCAAAAATGTTGTTAAACATAATAATTCAGGACAATTGAAGCTGACAGTGTTCTATAATGTCAACAGAGGACATGAGGCAATGTTAAACAGAAACAGGCAGAACATCTACTGTGACATCATCACAAGATGGTATAACTTCTTAACATCTCCAACAAGACTCACACACGCACAACAAAAGGTCTCACTAAGCAACCTCTCGTCATCAAGATAATATTGTTGACTGAAGGAAACGTCTGAGTGTGATAGTATGTGTGTTTTCTGTAATGAGACTGTAGACTGGGGTCTTGGAGCATGCTGAATTGCTTGCTGTCAGGTTGGAGCCACAGTGGGTCCACCCACTGACCTGTTGGGTTAGCTGTAATTACCAGCTGAAGCTCTGCTATGTTAGAGGTAATTGATGCTTATTTCCAAAGGAAGGGTTGAAATCTGTATTGATTGTCAACTTAAGCAGGCCAAGTTTATCACCAGACAGCCCCCCCCCCCCCCTTTACCCCTCTTCCCCCCTTCAGAATCAATATTAATTTCACCAAACAACCTCCAGCCCACCGCCAGCTTTTCTAGGAACTAAGGCGTCCTTTGTGCCTATCAGCTCTCAAAGGCACAATGCCTTCACCATGCTACCGTGGCTAAAGCCAGGTTTAGATTCTCTCACAGGGAAATCTAATTACAGCTCCACACTCTAATCTGGAAATGAATTAACCTTTGATTGAAGTTGGTTGGTTGATCAAGGCTGGGAGATGAGAACAGCACCTCAACACCATTGTCCTCTGGCATGTTGGAGTTGTGTGCTATATCTGAAAGGTTAAAGCTTGTGAGTTGCCTTAGTTACATACAGTGCGGGAGGTAAACCCTGTATCTCAAGAATACATCTGGCAGAATGTTCTCTTGCACCAGACGCCTCTTAACTCCATCTAAAGAGGTTCACCCGGTGTCACCGTCTCTTCTGCAGCTAAACAGCTTGTTTCTGTCCTCTAAGTGACTGATAGTGACAGAGATACAGTCTAGCACGTGGAGAATGAGGCCGGCCACATCCCCCCCCCCCCCCCCCCCCACTGTGCTGCTCCTCCTGTAACCACCGCTGACACCACTATCTGCCTCTGCCTCCAGGGAGCACAGCTGGCGCTGGACTGTAATGGTGTCCGCTGAGGCACAACACCAGGCGTCCCTCTTTGTCTTGGGAATGCAGGGGGGCTAAATGACATGACCAGGAGGTCAGGCTATAAAAGGTGACAGTCACCTGGTTGGTGCTGTAAGTGAACAACACGAGATGTTTAGGCCTCCTGTTCCGAGGCGGCATCTCTCACTGTTTAAGGGTCTGTTCAGGGTGCCGGCCTGTTTTCAATCCAATGCATGGGTTTTAGGAAGCACACTGTGTAGAATGCATAACATAGTGATATACATATCACAGAGACAGGTCTTTCCCATGAGGTATACAGGCAGTGGCAGAGATATTGAATCTGGAAATGTGGTGGAAGACAATCCATTACCTCGGTGAACAAGGCAGGCTTCGTCAGCTTTATATAGTAACAAGGTGTTGTGTTCAAATCACTAAATAGTTGAATGTGCAGTGTATACAATAAATATTCTGTTTTATACATAATGATAGATAAATTACTGTGGGGTAGGAACAGGAGATTCAAAGTCAATGGGTGTTCGGAAAAACATTGAACCACTTTAGATGTAATGGACGTTAATGACTCCATTCAGCCTGAATATTTTTGCCAGCCACTAAATAAAACACAAACTATAGGTCAGAGATTTGAGTAAAGGAGAAATGGCCATATTACTAGCCAAGAGACAATGACAAAGTCACACTCTCGAGAAGAATGGTTGAGGACAATAAATAAGACATTAAGCAATTGTGAAATACAGTATGTATGCTAAATACTATTACTAAATTCTGATATGAAATAATATGGTTCATATGGAGAAGAATGATGAAAGCATTTTGAAACACAGCATAGAGTAGCAATCTCACAGTCGTTGGTGTGTGGGGCTGGGAAGAGAATGGATGTTTCAGCACAGCGTTTCAGGAGGAAGATGAAAGCGTGGATGCAAGCTCACGTAGGTCACACCATTCCTATTTGGCCTGAAGTGCATTTCTATTTTTCATCCCCCCAAACAAAGACAAAAATGTGAAACCCTCCTTCTCACATGTCCTGAGTAAGAGAGTCAGAGGGAAAGACAAAAACACTTCCTGTCTGCTTTCTAGCAGAGGTAGCATGACCAGGGGAGGGAACAAAGAAAGGGTCAGAGTTCACGTTTAGAGTAGTGGTAGAGTTTCTAGACCTTAACAAGAAAGCAGCAGGAATCCAAGAATAACTGTTGGGGTGTAGAATGACTGAGCCGACTGCAATGTCTGATGTGATGTATTAGTTTGGCTGAAAACAGCCAAAGAAACACATACTGAAAACTGATACTGTACGTGGGCCAAGGTTTGGTACAACAGAAAATCTTTGGGATTTTCTCATAAAGATGCTAAGCCAGTAAGAAGTCAAACCTTCCACCTACACAAGGGATTTCAACAAGGTTGAGTGCTTGAGTACTTTTTACACCCAGTGACAGATCCTTGAATCAGGGTAACCTCACAACTTAACTCCCCTCCTGGTGATTAAACACAAGGAAAGGAAGAGACTGTCGGAGACTGAGCTGTGCAGACACCCTCTGCATCCTAATGACTTAGCAGAGACAGTGAAACTACACACCTGTCTTTGCCTGCACTTTTCTCAGCTCCAGATATCGATCTCCCTCTATAGCAGCTGTAGAGCTGCAGCATTGTCTATACTGAGATTTCACCCATGCTTATTCAAAATGTTTGTATTCAGTAAATGTGAAATAAACATTTGAGTCTTGGTGGAGGCTGAGTGGATGAGGGGCTCTCTGGCTGTGTCTCTCTTTGTCGGTAATGAGGCTGGGGGACCAGGGACCGGGAGCTGGGAGAAGGGGCGGCCCGCTGTGCAGGGGAGGGATGGTGGGCAGGCACCCTTTGATGGCTGCTGATGAGTGGGGAGCATCTCCAGCCACTGGGGTGAGAGTTGGCTGGATTCGGGTCTGTCCAGATGGGGCATCATCTGGCCCTGCCCCCCCCCCCCCCCCCAGCACACCCACCCTCTACTCCTCAGACACTTCTCTGCTACACACTAGAGGACAGAGCTGCTCTGGTAAACCATGCCCAAATTGCCCCAAATGAAGATGAGAGGTGTCTGGTACATCAAAAGCTGACAGGATTGTCAAGCGTCGCAGAGAGAGAGATCCAACACTGACATTTAAGGGCTGAAGTGCCGGCCAGATGGTGGAAAGGTTATATTATATGTAGGGGGGTTTGGACAAAGTACAGAACCTTTTCAGAGGGGAATATCAGAGTTAAAGGAGAGAGGAAGAGAGATGAGGAACGAAAAAGATACAACTGAACAAAAGAATACAAGGTGGTTCAGATGTGTTGTTTAGTGTTGTGCAGTGTTAAAGGACTAGAGCTAGTCTCTCCTACCTGAAATGCTAATAGTTACCTCTCTTGCCTGTGAGCTGAACATTTCAAACCCTCTTCTTTATCGATGCTGTTTAAATCCCCTAGCAGGGGGAGGGGCTTAGGGGCTAGGGCTCCTTAAATTCCATAACCACTTAGCCAGAGGCAACCTATTCTCACAAGCTGATTGGAGAACAATAACCTCTAAATGGAAAAACACCTTACTGTTCGCTTTCTCCTCCTTTCTAAACCTCTACTCAGATTTATTTTCCATTTCTCTGAGATAGCAATCACAAAGCTACAGACCACGCAGACGGCTCATCAAATCGTGTTTTATGAAAAACCTGCCCCTGGACAATTTCATCGAGTTTAAATAGATAGAGAAAAAAGCAATTATTGATATTACTAGGCTCGGTAATTTAAATCTCATTCCTCAACATCCAGCTACATTGTTCTGTTTCTTAATGTACAGTATTACATAGATTAATGTAAAAAGGTTTGAAATGAAAATGACCGGTGTGGCAGGCAAAAGCCTCTTTCTAATAGACAGAATGAGCAGTATGACATTTGGTAAGGGGCCACTGCAATCTTCTTAATAGGGATTGTCCTTTCCAGCTCCATGCTTGGTAATTGTCCTGATGAAAGGAAAGGCATCTGTCCAAGAATGAAACCTTATTTAAAGAGCAGAATGTTGGGGGATCAGTATCGTACATCACCCTTGCTAGAATAACAAAGTATGTCAACACAGGGATGGGGATTAGAACACAAAGGACTGTTTACATTAGTAAAGTATAGTCTAGTATTACCAATAATAAATAAAGACCCACGCACACAGTGAGATCGAACACACTGCACAATGATAGTGCAGTGGTAGGACACAGGGCACTACAAGAGCTCAATACAGCTGTACTCAGCTAGGATCTTCTCCAAAGGGAGATCCAGACAGCAAAGATTTCCGATGCATGGCCGATTTCTGCGTCGGAGCTCCTTTGAAATCTCTCCCTGATTGGCCCTCCCAGTGCAGGCTCAGCTAAGCCGGGCTCCCCCTGGGCCTGGTCCAGCAGCAGGGAGGTTACGGCTGTGCTCCCTGGCCCAGAGGTGGGAGTCAATCGATGCAAATCACTTTGAACCTCAGAGGAGAGCTGGAACAATGTCCTCAGCAAGGTGACCAGCACACCACATCCACCTCCATAGACATCCCATAATCGTCATGCTACAACCTGCCGGATCACCGCGCCATCACAGAGAGAAAAACTATTAAAATATCAATAATGCTGCAATTCATGTCAACAAGGCAGAAGTGCCACATCCGATGCAGAAGTAAAAAAAAAAAAAAAAAAGCATTGAATAAAATCTCAAATGTGCCAAAACAAGCATACAAAAGCACAGCAGCGTTCACATGAAACATTCTCTAGTCGTGACACATAATACACATCATAACAGCATAGAGCTTCCATTATTGAAATAGCCAGAAACAAGAAGTCATCAATTAATAAAAAATGCATTATGTTGCCTCAGGGCCTTTCCAACTCAAAATTGGTCATATTATAAAACATAACATCATAATAAAACAACAGCATCATGAAAAGTAACATCATCAATGCGGCAAGTATTAAAAGTTCTAAAAGCTTCCAGTACTGGCATATGGATTACTGTTAAGTACACAATCAACGACATATATATATATATAAATAACTTAATTACAACAATAAAGTGTGTGTGTGTGTTGGGAGGACAGGAGCCAAAATGATGGCAATCACGGGGAAGTAAATATGCTAGATTAGAACAAAGCCTCTGTATCAGTGTAATGATGCCATAAAGCCGACCATGGTGAAAGGACTACCCCCTGCAAAATGTGGGAGACAAATTGACTGCTCATCACCCATAGCATTGATCATTCCACGCTTTAGTCTACCCACATAATGAAAACTAAACAGCATATTAAGCCTGTGGTTGGCCTCCCAGCCATCTGGTAATGTTGCTGCTGGTGAGGTTGTGATTTAAACAGAGCTGCGTGGAAGACTGCTTGTGTGTGTTTGTGTGTGTGTGTGGGGGGGGGGGTGTTTGTGTGTGTGTGTGTGTGTCTGTTGTCTCATCTTCTTGTCATGAGGATGGGGGAGGGTCACAGTCTCTCGTCTCATCACTGTCATCATGGCATTTAAATGAAGCGTGTCTGTTTGTAAGTGTGTTTGTATGAGTGTGAGTTGTTTGTTTTTTGTTTTTCGAGGAGGGGGGGGGGGGGGGGAGTTGCTTAGCAGAGGGGGTGTAGAGGTATTTTGAAGAGTGATGACGGGAGTGGGCGGATCACTAAGATGTGAAGTGGTTCATCTTTGCCTCAGTGAGTTATGGAGAGAGTTCAGCCTAACAGGTGGACTGGCTCTGCATCTTACCACCACCACAGTGGACATGACACTACAGGGGTGGGCATGCTCTGGGAGAACATCGCCTCTCTCCAGCTTCTTATGCTTGTTAGTTGGTAGTAATCTCCTTAAAACCACAGAGGACCAGCATAATAATATTATATACATTATATATATATTATTATTTTTTTGCATCCCATCAGTGCTGTACTGGACATGTACAGAGGATCTTCACAGACAAACAATGGAATGTTCAGTGTTGCAGGTCTGCATGCTATTGGTTGAAGGTGAGATTTGAGTCAGATGTGCTGTAACTGTTATAACCACAAAGTCACAGTGAGGTTTTCTACATGAGAGAGATGTGTTTTCTCTCACACACACAGTAATCTCCTGCCCTCTTTAATTAGCAGCCAGTCAGACACTGCTACCCCCTGAAGCATTTCTCATGTCAATCATGATTTCCTTTTAAATCCACAGGCAATTTGAAGTGGCAGCAATAATTGGGAAGACAGCTCTTGAAAATAAATGAATATATATAGTTATGAACTGTCTTTTTTAAATCTGTGGGTGACACTGTTAGGAAAAGTCAAAGAGGCTTGCCTATTATCACTATGAAAACATTCTGGTCCATCACCCATACTTTCCTATAGGTCAAAGCCAATCTTGGAGTGCCCATGTAACCGTTAAATCTTCTGCCAAAGTTAAATTCTAATAAGGCAACAAAAATTCCTTTTACATGAACTTCAATATATTGACATATGCATTGGCTTCAAAACAGTATGTTTATCATCAATGGTACCGTAGTGTTAAGAACTTATTCTAAAGACGTTTTTTTTTTATCAGTATTAAAACTAGTGACAGTCACATATTGTGATGGTGTCACTGCCTGGCATCTCTCTAGAAGGTAAGGACCACATGTCTCAGAAGGATAAAGGTCCCTAAAATATCAATACCTCCTTCAGACACTCCAGTCAGTATTAAGCTGATGTTATCTGCGTGAAGTCTAGACAGGTGACAAGTGAAGACAAGCTCTACCTGTGGTGTCTGGAGGACAAAGAACCTGCAGCACAGCAGCCACGATGCATACACACACTAACACCAAGACGCATACACACACTAACACCAAGACGCATACACACACTAACACCAAGACGCATACACACACTAACACCAAGACGCATACACACACTAACACCAAGACGCATACACACACTAACACCAAGACGCATACACACAGTAACACCAAGACGCATACACACACTAACACCAAGACGCATACACACACTAACACCAAGACGCATACACACACTAACACCAAGACGCATACACACACTAACACCAAGACGCATACACACACTAACACCAAGACGCATACACACACTAACACCAAGACGCATACACACACTAACACCAAGACGCATACACACACTAACACCAAGACGCATACACACACTAACACCAAGACGCATACACACACTAACACCAAGACGCATACACACACTAACACCAAGACGCATACACACACTAACACCAAGACGCATACACACACTAACACCAAGACGCATACACACACTAACACCAAGACGCATACACACACTAACACCAAGACGCATACACACACTAACACCAAGACGCATACACACATAAACACCAAGTCAGCAGCACTCCCTGAGGGCAAAGATGCAGATGACACACACACACACATACACAGTCAAGCCGACCCGGTCAAGGTCACTGGCCTTATCTTTTCTGAGTCGCGGCTGTTCGTCGAAGCCCAGCTGTGACTCTGTTTGTCAATCGCTTACTGCTCTTTATGTAACACTGATCTCATGTATTTATTTTTCACCCCCAGCCCCCTGTTCCCCTGCCCCTTCCACACTCACACATTGCCCCAGGGATCCTGAAGATCTCAGCCTTCTGCTGCTCACTGTTAAAAGGATTCAGAATCCACGGGGCCATTTCAGGCTATTGATGGGCTACTCAGAATGCTTGGCTGACGGCTCAAGACATTTGTAGAATTTAAGACGCAGTCCTCAGAACAGCCTTCTTTGTTTTGAGAACTGAGACATTTTTGACCTGAGTTCTGCTTTGTATTCAAAGCTCCTCCACGCTTCTGACACTTGTGTTTGCCCATGTCTCTACAAACTCCTAAAAAAGAAAATGTAATTGCCCCCTCTCAAAAATAATGTGGAAAAACAAATGAATGGGCTCAGGAGGGACATGAGGAGAATGGAGGTGTGACAATCCGGCAGGGCAGAGCAGGACCTCTGACAGGGGAATTAATTCAGGTGATCTGTCAGACAGACCAGACCCATTCGGGGGCCCAGGCAGGGGCCCAGGCAGGGGGCCAGGCAGGGGGCCAGGCAGGGGGCCAGGCAGGTGGCCAGGCAGGGGGCCAGCAGAGAGTGCAGATCATGTCTAAGTCCACCAAGGGATTTTCACAAATAGAAAAGTGCTGTCAGCGCTGACATGAGGAGGCTGCTGGGCAGGCCTGGAACCATAGGGACCTCGTTACACACAAGACTCATTAGGGCTGGGGTTGGGGGGGGGGGGCTGGGGTTGAGGGGGGGGCTGGGGTTGAGGGGGGGAGCGTCCTGACGAAGGGCAGGGGGACAGGACAGCCAGACCTCCTGGACTCACAGGCCGACAGCAGCTCTACAGCACGCTGAGATGGAAGCAGCCGTCATCAGAACTGCGATAGCACTCCAGTAATATAGGAACAATAACCAAAAACACGCTCTTATTTGCAGGCATTTAATGATTTCTACATGCCTCTGACTTTTATTAATGCACATCCATGCTTGTGTGCTTCCTGCGATGACAAAGCCATCAGAACAGCCTAGGTTGGATGATATGCTAACATGGATACAGATATCTGCTATTTGTCAAATCTTAATAACCTCCTCACTGACCTTTTCAATGCAGCTCTCCACTCCTCTCTGCTGCAATTGATCAATAAAGTGTCATATTGCTTATTCTAAAAGCAGTTGAAACACCTTTTCATTTACACACAGTGAAAAACTCACAAGACACTGAATATATGTGAGTGGAGTAAGTCTTGAAAGATTTAAAACCAGGAGTTTATTTATTCTTTTTGAGTTTGGGAAGGCAGATTAGATTAGAGATTCTGGAGTATAGAACTAAATAAATGATGGATCTCTGCATTGTACATATTTCATAAAACAAGTGATAATCAATCATGGACGACTCCAGTGGGTTGAGTTATACAAAGTCAGTTTTCCCCTAAAAGAAGATATCAAATCCCACTCTTCTACATCAAAACAGAGGGAGAGCAGAGCATCTTGAAACTGTAACATGAAAGCACAACCTCCGAACCTCAAACAAGCTTTTATTTCATACATACTGCTGGTTTACAGCTTCAGTCTTCCTTCAGATCAGGATCAACATAGAACATCTGAATCATTTAGTCATTTAGCAGACGCTCTTATCCAGAGGGACTTACAGTAAGTCGCTAAGCAGAATCGCAAGCTTTGACAAAAAAAATCCACTGTAACCAAAACAAAGCATGTAAATATTAATGTCACCTTCACCATTAACAGAATACCACATATCTGATTAAAGACTCACTACATATTACTGAGAGCTAATGAACAGATTAGACCTCATAAACTAAAAGCTATCGTTATAATCGAAGGTTTTATGAGCTAATTGGTATCAAGTTGGGTGAAGTGACTTTATAAAGTTGTGGGGGTGTGGTAATGTGAGGATGTTTCTCTTTACAAGGTTAATTTAACTCCCTTAAAACTACGAGGGATCATTAAGTCTGAGTTCAGGGCCGTAGCCATTAAGCCAATGAGAGCCATTAAAGTGGAGCGAGGCCCTTTTTCAGGCCCTCCTCCACGTCCTGGTCTCCTCCCCCTGCAGCACGACCAGCTCTGCATGAAGGGAGAACTTAGCTTCATCAAGGCAGCAAGTGCAGCACCATGCATCCTCGCCTCCTACAGAGCGTCCATGGGAAACCACCTCGATTAACTTTAATAGCCAATCATATCAGTTAATGCTTTTCACTCTATTCTCTGTATCCAGTCGTCTGCATCCTCCATCCATATGGCCATCCGCACCCCGGCCTCATATCCAGAACACCCATGGCCACACCCTGTCTTATTCCCTGCCCTCTCCATTCTTTAGGACTGGCGTGGCGATGATTTAAACGGATTGCTCGTCCAGCCAGTTAACCTTCCCATCCCATAAAAAGTGTAATTGGTTTACTCTAGAAAGGGACGGATTCCATGTTGGGGATAATCCTTTGGCTTGATTATTGCTTCTCTAATCAATTGGTGTCTGGAAGTCCCGCCTCTTCAGACACATCCTGTGAAAGGGAACAGCTGGCCTTTTCAAAGGTCACAGAGAGGGGGGGCACCCGAGGTCAGGGAGGGTGATGGATCAACCAGGGGGTGTCAAACCACTTAAACATATTAGCAAAAACCCCTGACCAGTCTCAACGAGTGGCCAACAGGATCTGAAACCCTGGTCGCTTTGTCTACATGTTTGAAAGTGTGTGTTTGTCTATGTGTGGGTGTGTGTGAGGTGGGGGGGATAGAGAAAGAAAGAAACAAAGAATCAAAGAGAAGGTGATTGGAAAAAAAAAAACTTTCTTTTTAAGACAAACAAATACCAGCACAGACACATTCAATCACATTGCCTTCGGTATAGGACAGGTGACTCACTCAGTGGCACCACTAAGAATATATAAATATATCTATTTCACTAGGTAGAGATCCCCAGGTGTCTAGCTGTAGTCATTACTTCCTCTAACAGGAGGGTTATCAGCCTCCCAGCTAGAGGTGTGCGTGGTGCTGTGCTTTGCTCAGGACACATTTAAATAAGATGGAGAATAGAGAAACATCATGCTGGGTGTATGAATACCAATGGCACCAGGGATTTAGCTGGATGACAGACACGAATACAGACAAATATCAATTCATGGTAAGTTCAGGCTATGGCCAAGATATAATACACCAGGGCACCCACCAATGTTATGAAAGCAAAAGAAAATGTTTATCAAGGCTTCCAACCATATACAGGACAGTACGTTTCTGATCTCAGAGATGTCTGGGGAAAAGGAAGGATAGTTCTCTGCTCTAAAAGCTATGTATAATCAATGTGTTCTTCAGATGCACATCAATAGACAGCCATCTTAAGAGAGATGTTTCCACTGGGGTGCCAAACAGTCATGATGAATTCCAATGTGGAGGCCATACATCAGTATTCAAAGTGGACATTCAAATGAGCCACAATCTATAAATGTCACAAGTCACACAGACCGAAGATGTGCATGTTGCTGCTCCATCAGTGGTTGCATTGACTCCACCACACCTCGACGGTGTCTAAGGAGCAGCACAAGCTCTCTGAGTCAGTTCAGACGCGTATGTAAAACGGGCGAAGGAACATTAATCTCAGTGCAGTGTTGATCCTCGCGCTAATGACCCCCGACTGCAGATATGATCTACGGGGGCAGTGATGAACGACCTTACTACGCGTTTATTACAGACGCCTCGCAAGTATCCGTTACCCGGCCCTTCTCTCTCTCGCTCAACTTTGTTCAGGGTGTCATGGCTGATGGGCTCGTGATTTAGCTGAACTTGTAAACAACAGCAGCCATCTGTCTCCTTCGCCTTTAATATCACCCCAATGCTGACTTGGTTATTTATAACAATGGGATGGGAAGGTAGGCAGATGCTGGTGTTGGCTTAGGGGGGGAGGGGGAGACCACCTGTGTTAGTATGCACATACATGAATGTCCTACACACGGATCCCTGCTACAACCCCGCAGTCAGAGGGGAGGGGGGGAGGTGACGGGGTTAGAGAGGAAGAAAGAGTCAGAGAGAGAGAGACAGAGGGGGAAATGGAGGGGAGCGGGTGGGCCAGAAATCTGAAATAAACGATTCAGAGTACGCTTTCTCCGACATCCGTGATTTGGACCTCTCCCGCCAAATGCACACAAACAAGCCCTGCCACACAGGGCCTGTGTAATTAGAGCTCGGCACAGTTGGCAGAATGCATATTTCACACACCCTCACACGAGTAAGGAGCTGCAATTGATTTGTAATGGATCTGGAGCGGCCAGCGATCCCTTCCTTCGCTGTGTTGTTTTATTATTAATGCTGCTCAGCCGGTCGAGCTGCTGAATATGCACCGAGTGACCTGCCCTTCTCTCTTCTCATTCTAATCGTCATTGACATTTCCTACACACAGCACACCCTTCCTGCGCATCAAGAAGGCCGCGCTGCAATGGACCAGAAAACTGCAGCACATTAACGACAGTAATGGCCTCACATCCTGCAATAACCCACCTGCAGTCAAGGCAGTGCTGACAAACCCCTGACTGAGGTTCTATCCTGACCATACAGCAGGCTTTGTTGGGACGTCGACATCTCTCATCTATCCTTCGGTCCCACCACATCCATCCATCCGACGACAGCCAGAAACCAGAGATCTGTGATTTCAGCTGGAAACTACCATCCACTAAGAGCAACCGTCCACAACACACACCTCTGCTTCTTATCTCTGGACATACAACTTAGTACAGCACATAAACCATAGATGCTGATAGTAGACAGTGTATTCCCTGACCTACCTTGTAAAAACTGTTTAATTCACAATCCAAACAGTGGGATCAATAACTGGACTGAGATAGAATAACAGCCAAGCTAATTGGATTTCCAGGCTCCAATACAAGCCAATTAACCTTACAATGAAACAATTAAAAGTGAATTGAGTGGTTCAATATCACAGGAGGGAGCATCCAGAAGTTGTTCCTGGACTAGTCCATCTCTGTCAGGAGGGCCCAGAGAAAAAGACAAGTGGTCTGAGCTGATCTCCTACAGACACCACCAGTAAGTACAACCGTTTCAGGGCCCCAGAGTTATCCTTCTTGCAGGGGTGAGACACGGGTGAGAGGCATCTTTTAATGACGATTCATTCACGACATTACTGTGAATGTCAATGCTGGTTTTCTCCTGGAGAGTGGGTGTCTTCGGGAGCGGTGAGGGGGTGGTTTTCTCCTGGAGAGTGGGTGTCTTCGGGAGCGGTGAGGGGGTGGTTTTCTCCTGGAGAGTGGGTGTCTTCGGGAGCGGTGAGGGGGTGGTTTTCTCCTGGAGAGTGGGTGTCTTCGGGAGCGGTGAGGGGGTGGTTTTCTCCTGGAGAGTGGGTGTCTTCGGGAGCGGTGAGGGGGTGAGGACAGAGACCAGCGCAGGTTTTAAAGAGCCTTCCCCGGGGAGGCCCAGCAGTGATAAACACATGATTAGAAAGACAAATGATATTAGGACCCGCCATTTCCTGCCCACTGCAGTCATTAAAAGACCACACAGCAACAATAGATCAGTACTAATTGGATGCGGAATATGACCATTACAACACATCACAGCCACAGAGAAGTCGTCTTTGAGGAGCACTTGAGCTGACCCCCGTGATTCATTCCGGTGTTTACTTGGACGCAGTTTTTTTTGCAAGATGTTTTGCTAAAGTGTAGACTCTCTGAGCTGCTTCCTAAGCAACATACTACTGACCTGTGACCTCCGCCTGACCCCAAGATCTGTTAAAATGTAGGAGGGCAATGGTCTTGGAGCAGAGTCTTGGTCGATGTCTTTATCAGTTACGGGTAGGCCCCATTCACATATCAGCCAGCTTTGTACACTATTGACATACAGGAGTTCAATAGAAACACTATGATGATGATGCTGGAGGGTCTCTGCCATAAAAGTGACAGCCAGTAGAGGAAAATCCTATATAGGTTGCATCAAAGACTGAACTGTTGTAATGGTATAACAATACAAGTTCAGAGGTTACAGAACAAGCCACATTGCCAGGATAGAGTTATTAGAAACAAGTCAAGACAAGACAGCTTCGGGTGATTGATTAAGCTGACCACAGACCAACACTATGATTGTAATGAGGTGGATATATTGATCACAGACAATGTTCCCCATTCAGCCTAAATAACCAAATTTAAAGAATGATGTCAAATCAAACACTGCATAGAGAGGCAAAGAAGAAAAGAAAAAAGGTGATTATCCAGCAATGAAAATAACAAATAGCAAACAAGTAAATCAACAATATTAACAATCATTCATACAGTGGAGATAATGATCTAGCGGGAATTAATCTTAGAGGTGAGGAACTCGGTGAGCATTAACACTGATTTCCATGGTGCATTATAGTTTTGCACCTAAGACAATAAATGCAGGACCCAAATCAAAGTTCAAACTTTCTGAACATTTCTAGAGGAGATCGAAGGTGTTTGGACTGCCAGAAACTAAGATCAGACTGACTGAAAGGACAAGTAAAGGTAAAGAGAGGAATTTGAGTGGAAGAGCCTGCCGTGGAAGCAGTGTCCGAAGGTCTTCTGCATCCCCAGCTTGATCTTAGTCTATTAGAGGAGAAACCTCCTGACACAGACTGACACAGACACACTGACTGACAATCTCCTTGGTTACCAGTTGAGAGGGAAATGTTCACATGCCTTTCTGGGGGCGCGATCCAGGTAAAGGTATAGGACTTTAAAGCAGATTTACATGCCCAGTTAAACTGATAGTACACCAGGGGAACTGTACCACATGCTTTATGACCCTGTCAAAAAGGCAGAGCCGGGGGGATACCAAGAGCAGATGAAGGACAGTCCAGACGTTTCTGATGTTTTCTGAATTTAGTCAAAACAGAGTCCAACGACCATGACACCTTTAGTGTCACTGTGAAGGTTTGTAACCCGTCATTGAAAAACTAGTATGTCCTTTAAAAACTACAGCCAACCATCCAAAGGTAAAGCAAACACTGCAGTCCAATGATATACAATGCTTTAGTGCCCTTCATAAAACAGTACTTTCTCCTCTGTGCCTCTTTTTGAAACCTCTCTGTTTCTCTGGGACATAATGGGCCTCGTTGGAGCTTCTAATTGGCAGTCACTGTGCCCACTGTCCTTTGAGCCACGGTTGCTATGGGGGACTGGAACATTCAAACAGGCTTTGAAGTCCTTGGAAGAGAGAGTTCTCTTTGCTGCTGTGGCAGGGAAAGGCCCCACCATGTCCAGGAAAGCTGGATTGTAATTGAATGGTAGAGGTAGAAAAGGAGCCCCCACCCACCCACCTGCCCACCCATTCCTCCCCCTAACATTGGAAGCACTTCAGTAACTCATTGAGCGAACTGCGCCATGGGTCCATAGGAGCTCTCATTATTGACAGAGCAAACAGAGGCTAACTACCTCGCAATTATATGCAGGTGGACCAGCCCCCACATTCCTCCCATCCTCTGGTCCTCCCGGACCTTCGTGTCTTTGTGTGTTGAAGAGACAGCACTCGTAACATAAGAAACTATTCATATCCTCCTCCCCCTCCTTCTCCTCCGTCTCCTTCTACCTCACTCAAGCCTCGACTAATGACTTCTTTTTCCATCTCCACCAGACCACCTTCATATCATACTCTCCTTGACCCCGGACTCAGCTGTGTCACACAGCTGCCTGTCTCTCCACAGACCCACACACACACAGAGGAGACCGCTGAAACGTGACAAAACACGGCTCCGCATGACTGTAAACACTGACACTGCTGCTATGGTTCACACAGGTCCTTCCTCTGTTTTTAGTCTTCTTTTGCCATTTCCTTTTACCCATGTGTCTTATTGTGTTCCGACAGACGTGACCATGCAGATGAGCATTGCTGTAATGGAGCATGTATGATGAGTAATTAGATTCTTGGACCCACACCAGAACTCATGATGCTGTACAAAATGGTGCTCTTCATGTGGTACGTGTCCAGCAGAGTCTTGCATCTGTTTGGATATCTCTCCTCAAACTGACTGCTTCTGCTGCCAGATTACCCCTAACATCACAGAGAAACAGCTTCTATAACTGTGCAGTCTAGGAAAATGCATCACTATATTTGAAATGTAAATAAGTGCAATGTAGAATACATCTTACCTCAGGAACGGCAACAAATATTAATAGATATAATAGATATGATTATTAATAGATGAATATATGTTAAAGTATTAATAACAGATCACATTGTGTCAGGAACGTTCCATTCTGGTTTGTGACTAACTAATGATTTTATCAGCTGGACAAGAGGTTCAGTATGAAAACAAAGGAGGCAATGAAAAATCTTGATTGTTATTGCGCGAGTAGTGAATTGCACAGTACATTGGAATTTGGATTGTTCTGAAGGATATTAAATGACTTAGTATTGGTACTGTAGAGAAGTACAAAACACAGTATCCAAATACTCAATATACCCACCTCAATGCAGACACAGCTCTCATCCTCCCCTACAGTATTCTTTGTATTGACCTTTCTCCCAAGGCTTCGGCAGAAGAAGGGCTTAGAGTCTGGGAACACAAGCTGAGCCAGAGGCTGGGGGTGCAGCCGGCAGGATTAGGGTGTAAGTCTTCAAAGAGCTTCCCTCATCTGACAGTATTCAGCTCATAATGCTGTCTGTAGCCCTTTTCTTCTACTCGCAGAGAACGTTGTTGAGTTACGACATCATCCTTTATATACACACTGTGCTGGCCGTGAACAGGCTGCTACATATGAGATGGTAGTTGAAGGTAGCTCGTATGAGATGAAGGCTATGTAGTAGGTAGCTCACATGAGTAGATAAGGAGAGATGTGGTTGGAGGTATCTCATCGGAGATGAAGGAGAGATGTGGTGGAGGTAACTCTTTACAGTGGGTGTTTGGACAGGCCGATCTAAAGCAGCATCTCAGCCTAGGGCAAGGCCAAAGGACCACCCCACTTCAGCTATTGAACTGCTCTTTTCAGAATGTAATCAACACTCCCTTTTTCTTCTACGGTAATGCGTGGACACACACAGACACATGCACACACAAACACACACATGCTCCTGAGGCAAACGTTTAATCAAAACTGTCTGTACTGTCATTGTCTGTCCAGCCCATTACAGTGTGTTTGGGGAGTCTGTCGTTTACTAATTTACTGTGCCCTCTATTCCAGAAAGTCATTTAATGAACTGCTGCTAAAATATCATTAAAAGGCTTGCAGGTTTGCTAGTGAGTTTTACTTACAGTAGGTATCATACAAAGTGTGTATTCTGTCAGTCAGGCATTCAGCCAGTCAGTCAGTCAGTCAGGAGGCAGGCAGGCAGGTACTATAAAGTAGAGGAACAGCCTTTTAAAGTGAGTTCATAGAGTTTTCAAGCATAAAATGTTTTATCGCCAGTGGAGTGACAAGCAATTAATATCAATTACAGCTGATCTGTGTGTGAATGTGACTTCACCACTGGGGTGACTACACTGTCCCATTTGACTGTGTGCAGCCCTGAACGCCACACGGCCAACCAGCAAATGGAATCCATATATAATCAAGTGTGGGGCTGTGTATTTCACACTCCACTAAAGGTGCTTAACAGCAGGATTTAGAGTCCTATAGCCAAGGGTGCCATGCAGCACACAAAGCCATCACATAGTACTCGTGGCCTGGGCTCCAGTCATAATTGCGGTGGTGGACTCTCCTTCTCCAAGGCCATGGTGAATGGTGAACCCATTGGCTGTGTGCTCACAATCTGATGAAGGCAACAAAGAGGTGCACTGGAGTGAGCAGGGCAGCGTTGTGTAATCAATATGTCCACTCTCTCAGAACAGAGAGGCGTGCCAAGCTGTTGACGGAAGAATTGTTTACATAGACCTTTTTTCTCTTTTCTTTCTCTGTTTCGAAGAAATAGAGGGGTCATAAAGTAAAACGAAGAAAAGCACTTCCTCCCCATATCTGAGTGGGAAGTATAAGCTATAGAAAGCCCAAGCTGATTGAAGGCATCTTAGACAGTGGTAAGGGCAGTGACCCTCGTCCCAACTGAACAAGGTCAACGCAAAGTTGCTTATCTCTGTAAATTAAACCTGTCGGACCGAACAATGGATGGATGGTTTCAATTAAACTGTGTTGTGTTTGTACAACGTTTCTAGAACATAGATAACTGCTTCGTTGCTTCAAAATAATTCCACAGAGTGACTAAAAAGCCTTGTCGTGGTCGAGGGGTGGCCTGATGTCTTCTGGGTAAAAACAAAAGCTGAGTCATTGGGGTTGTCCCTCTTTGATCATCTTTCTAATTAATTTGAATCAAAACAGGTTCTGCATATGAATATGTATCCAGAAGCAATTGTTTTTTGTATAGAAGAGGGAATGACACTGATAAAAACCAACCCAGGCCAGGAAACAATAAGATCTTTGTTGTATAACAGCTATAACAGCTAGTGATTTCACTTGCAGAACAGAAGTGAAAACGTCTGCTGTAATAGAGCTGGTGGAGGGCTTGTCTTTGTCTTCAGCAGTGGAAGCACTTACACTCGTTACATTCCAGTGAATGGGAGAGAGAAGAAAGCATGTTTAACAGGTGTGTAGAATAGAAATAGGAAGTATGGTTGTTCTTTGAGACTCTTTCCTATGTCTCATAGATACTTTGAAATGTACCATGCAGGCCAGGTAACCCTGTGTAGGTAAAGGCTTGGATTATTGCTGCTGATTTAACTTTGCTGAGATCTAATGCTATGGTCTGATTGATTGACCTTTCTTCAGAAAGCAGCAGCTGTCATTCTGTCCATCCGTCACCAACGCTGTGACCTTCAAAACCAGCCTTTACTCTTTTAACATGACCTCTCCTTAGTATTCTACCGCCCTGTGAAATCAATGTTGCAAATGCATGACATGTATATATAAGTTATTCACTTCCTCAAAAAATTCCCCCATCGTTGGGTCTCAGAATCCTGAAGAAAGAACCTGCATACACGCACACGACCGTGTCAAGGTTTTTGTCATCGCCATAAGGGTCCAGTGTATTGGGAGACCCCAGTGGATTGTCAGCTAGTCTAATTAAAGTGATTTCATGGCTGCCGCACATTTCAGGATTTTAATCTGAAATGCACCACTGTGTTTATGCAAAAACTCAAAATTAAAAGCATATCCCTTAAAATTAGCTTCATTTGATTTTCCCTCCAAAGTTTGAAAGCCTTGCCTTAGGTAAACCGATGTGTCACCCTCTAGTGAAGCCGAACTTCAGCATTTATTCTTCATAATCACGTTTGAGTAAAACCTAATTGGCAGAAAGACAAGGAGGAATAAATTGAGAGGTTAGCCTACATACTGAATAGGAAACAGCAAACATAAACAAGCAGAGCACATATGGAATAGTAATCCTTATGTCGCTGTAAAACATAGCTACTACTGATGAGCAGAACGTGGGAGAGCGACAAAAACCCAGAGCATCAGTCTGAGGATGGAGATAGAGAAGCTCCGGGGGAGGAGGAGCAGCCGGAGCTTCTCTTGTTATGAGGGCCCAAAGTAATTAAAGAAGAGAACTCACTGTGGGAACAAATGCAATGTTCTGTCAAGACACAATTCCTGTGAGCCACTGTGCCCGAGCCCCTGTCTCCCTCATCGTAATTAGAGAGCAGTGCATCAGTTAACCTCCATGCATATTCATGCAGCGTCATGTGGCACATCCTTGTCTTGCTGCCGCACTCTGCAGTCCTGGTGCATCATGGGTAATGGGAGGATGAGTGGTAGAGGGAGGAGAGAGGAAATCGGACATAACACCCCTAAGCCCTGCTCTCAAAGGCCTCATACTATGGGGGGGGGGGGGGGAAGGGAGAAGGGGAAAAGGGGTGGTTGGGTTAGTGCAGGCCAAGTCCATTAGAGATGGCACAGCCCTCTGATGAATGTCATCCTCCTCTACCTCCAACACAGCCACAACCCATGCTAATGAAACAGGACCAGCTACTCTGCTCAGCAAGGCCTTTGATATGATCCAGAGAAGCCTTTTACAATGGCTTGATGGTAATAGTGCCTAACAAATCCACCTGGTCCCCCCCCCCCCTCCTCCCCTCTCTTTCCCCCCCCCCTCCTCCCCTCTCTTTCCCCCCCCCCTCCTCCCCTCTCTTTCGCAGAGGGCTGATCAGTGCCTCAAACCTCTTGGACGATAGCCAGCGAGGTGGAATGCAGCATAATGAAAAGGCAGTGTGGAGGGCAGACACACACACACACACACACTCACTTTAATTATTTGCTTTATAAATATGCAATAACTTCACTTCCTGGAGCAAATACAGATCCGTCTTACTGCAAGCTTTCATGGTAACTTCTTTTACACTGTGTCTTTTTAGAAACCTTTAATTCTAATTCTGCTGGGGTGGATTTCTATCCAGAAGGCTAGACGATCAGTTGGAACAATCCTTGAGTTTGTCTGAGGGTGTGTGTAATCCAGATCATCCATGTCTAAGCTGCGGGGGAAAGGGAGACAAGTCACAAGCCCTCTCTCCCCCAATCTGTCTGATCCATAAATAACTCAGGGGCCTTTGTGTCTTCAACTTTCTCCTCCCTGTCTAATCACCCGGCGAGAGTCTACGCTGCATGATCCTTCTACATGGGAGATTAAGACAACCAGAGAGCACATGAGCACAGAAGATGACAAGGACTCGCAGCGATTAGGAAACATTGTCCTTCCTTTATGTGACTGAGAATCGGGCAACTAAAGAGATGACACAGTCTTCTCTGTGGTTATGTCATTCACTCTCACTCTGTCTTCATTTAGTAAAGCAACCATCTTTTTGTTAGTTAATAGCTTCTTCCTTGTTAGTTTTTACTTTGCTGTGTGAACTTAATAATGTATATTCAGCTGAGAGGCTGAATATACATTAGGCTAGCTGTCACACATTAGGCTAGAGGCTAGCTGTCCCTTGAGCCAATACAGCACAATATACGTGTGAGACAGATGGCCACACTATAGATCACGGTTTTACAGTTGCTATATTAAACTGTGTAACCATCAATAAATTAGTGTTCAACCCATTTTACAAAGCAATAGTAGGAAAAAGTCCTCTCAGGTTGTTATGAATAAACCTTCCTCATTCCCCAAAACTACTGTATATGCACAGGTTCTTCAAGGCAAACAGACAGAACCTAGATGGAACATCAATGTGTTCTCACCATTTTGTACAACACATTGTAGAAATTAATAATATTAGGGGATCAATAATCTGGGAGAGTAAAATATTCACAGATGGAATTTTTATTTTCACATCATAGCATTGTCTGCCTCTCTATCCTCTCTCCAGTACGAATCCCTGAGTGAGTCGTAAAGTGTGATGTCAGGTCCTGACTCATGAAGACAAGAGGGAAGGGAAACAGAGGTATAAAAATAAAAGATCCTCCCAACCAACAAAAACACTCTCTCTCCCTCCCTCCCTCTCCCTCCCTCCCTTCTTCTCCCTCCCTCTCCCTCCCTCTCTCTCCCTCTCTCTCCCTCTCTCTCCCTCTCTCTCCCTCTCTCTCCCTCTCTCTCCCTCTCGCTCCCTCTCGCTCCCTCCAGCCTGGCACCAGATGAGCCAGCAAACGCCTCAGGCAACCTGTCTTTGTTGTTGTGTCTGATAGAGAGAAGAGGGCAGACGGAGAGAAAGAGATATGGGGTCAGGGTGAGTGGGAGAGATCCTAATATCCTTTCACATCACGCTGTGACACAGAACTCGCTGCAGACCCATGGAGGTTTTGAGGCAGAGGGCAAACATCTACTCAGAGTCTCCTCAGGCAGTGCCTGGTCCCTGAGTCAGAGAGACTACAAAACCACAGGGTGGGCCTCTGGGCCAGGTGAGCATGAGCTTGAATACATTGAAAGTGTTGCAGATAGGTGGTGTGACGCGGTTTGTATTGGTTACCTTGACAAACACTCACCATGAGAAGGAGATTGGAAGAGGCGTTTGATTTGCCTTGAATTGAAAGTCATCTTAAGTTAGCCATAGGACAAATGATTGGCATAGGTTGTGTGTCCTCCTCCTGGACTCTCCTCTGGGTTTGTGAAGGATGCAGTGATGTATGGAGAGACTCTGTTTCCCAATCGACTGCTATTGAAAGTCAACAGGAGACTGTGGTGTTTATGAGCTGGTGTATTTGCTGAGGCAGTGGGTGTTTATCAGCATCTCTCTCCATCTCTTTCCATCTCTGTCAATGATTCTCAGTTGCTGGCAACTTTTAAATATCATTAAACTGTACAACATCCTGAGATACATCTCTTTCCGACTTCGAAACTTGAATTGAAGTACATTGAGATATGCATCTCCGTCGTAATAGTGGAGCTGTACATTCTAATAATTGTGCCGTACAAGAGCAGCTGCATCATTTGGATCACCATCCTTCATCTAATTTACTGTCTATTTTCCTTCTCCTGACAGTCATGCACCCAACAGATACCGGCGGAGATGGTCCAACCCACAGAGCAAAAGTCCTTAATATCCTGCTGATTCTATCAATTCACTGTCTGACTGGAAAATGAAGTTTCTTGGGAAAAGGGCATGCACAGCTACCAACAGTTAGTAGGATGGGCGAAGAGAAGATGAGAATTTATGGCTGTGACATTATGTACAATAGTTTGCATTTTGTAGAGTTAAATAATAACCAAGTGGTTTCAAATGGAGAAACAGTATTGTGTACTCCCATGTCATGAACCAATGTACAGTGTTAACGTTTTGAAGTCAACCCTTTCAGTTTGCAGTGCTGTCAGGACTCCCACAGGACGCTATGCATTCATTAGGGGTTTAATCAGTGGCTTGTATTTCATACAAATGTCATGGGATGAGGGCAAAGTAACATACTGTGCACAAAACTAGCAGTGCATCATTGTAATTAAGCCAGAGCAATTATTTCATTAATTTGATTGGCAACCGCTCATTAAAGCCCACTTAAAACTATCCATTTCATTTGTACCAGAAGGAGCTTCCTGCTCACCACAGCTCTTTCTTATTCCAGTAAGTGATCACGGCGTGCAGTCATTCACTGACACCAGCCACATAGATGCTATCACAGAGAGCTGCTCTCTCATGAACTACTACACCACCTTATAACTCGACAGCGTAGTTATGGCTCTAGGCACATGCAGCATGGTCACTTTACCAAATTAAAGCATCAATATATAAACCACCTTCAGGTGGTTGAAGTCAGAGACCAGAGTTGATGTTAGGGACTGTCAAAGGTATTCAAATAGGATAATCAACTGTGTTAATACCGATACAAAGAGAAAAAGGAAAATGTTAATGTACTTACAATGTTGATCTACACGTCTTTCATTCTGATAGCAGTTCCACCACCCAGACACAGGGGGCAGCCTGATAATCAAAGGAACGTTATAGTCATCTCCAAAGGCTGTGGATTACAGCAAGAAGAAGATTACACTGAGCAAACAAACAAAACTGACAAAGCCTCTCAATGTGTGGCGATGATGATAATGTCCCCTGGCTATTACTCTCATAAGTCAAATGAGACATAACACCCTTCTGTTTACAGCCTAAAGTAACAACATGGCCATATTGAGCTGACAAAGGCCCAGCTCAGAGCTGCATGTTCATTCCGAATTTAGAAAAGAGTTTCCAGTTAATCATTCGTTTCGTTTTTATCTCATCTGTCTGTTTGGGATATTGACAGCTTACGAAAGCAAATGTGCCTTTGACATTTGACACTACCGTTCAAAAGTTTGGGGTCACTTAGAAATGTCCTTATTTTTCCAAGAAAAGCACTTTTTTCAATGAAGATAACATTAAATTAATCAGAAAAACACTATACATTGTTAATGTGGTAAATGACTATTCTAGGTGGAAACGTCTATTTTTTTATGAAATATCTACATAGGTGTATAGAGGCCCATTTCAAGCAACTCTCACTACAGTGTTCAAATGGTACATTGTGTTTGCTAATTACCTTAGAAGACTAATGGATGATTAGAAGAATTAAAATTACAATGCCAAAGGTCTCCAATGCTGTAATTGCTGCAAATGGAGCATTCTTTGACGAAAGCAAAGTTTGAAGAACAAAATTAATATTTCAAATAAAAATAATTATTTCTAACCTTGTAAATGTCTTGACTATATGTTCTATTCATTTTGCAACTTATTTGATAAATAAAAGTGTGAGTTTTCATGGAAAACTGTCTGAATTGTCTGGGTGACCCCAAACTTTTGAACGGTAGTGTATATGTGGTGCCAGTGTTTCTCGAGGGTTGGGCTGGGGGCTGAGAGCACTAGAAGGAGCCTGCATCTGTCCAACAAAGCCCTCGGAGGTAAAGGGAATGATAGACTGCGTTCCTCCTCCAGCCATTCATAAATCAAATCATTACTGTGGGCTCTTCAGGGGGAGAGGAAACTTTTTCCATTAACCAGGATTCATTAACCTACTTCCGAAAATGTGCAAATGACTAACTTCAGGGGGCTTGGGCTATTTCCATATCCACGCTGCCATATCAAGCGAGTGCATATTTACCAGGGCCGCAGTTGACATGCTGCTCACGGAGGTGCTGCTCACTGTGTCACAGTGGCTGTAAGTGATCATTTTGGTGTCAATATTTTATGATGTACATCAATTAACCTTGAACTGTCTGGGAGTTGCAGACAAACGTTCCCCAGTGAGGCTGCTGGGGGATCTCTGCCAAGTCCAGTGTACCCAGCAGTAGTGACTGACAGCTCTTTAAAACAGGCTTTTTTTTGACAGATGCCGTCTCATTCTCTCTCTGGAGGGAAGCCAAACTAAACGCTACTCACGCCAAAGTTGATGGATATCATCTGTGATCAAATTTACACTCTGAAGTGGAGAAGGCAGATATATAACCGACAGATCCAGTCACTGCTTACTTCACCCACCGGTCAATCCAGTTTAAATCTCCCACAAGCAGCAGAAAGTTACTTAGTGGTAACTTTCCCTTTCAAAAAGAATCAGACGATTTTTTGTTTGCTTTGAACATATCCTACGTGATTGGCATGACATTTTCAGATCAAGTTGGACTATCCTTGCCGAAATAAAAGGACAGCTCATCCATCTTTTTTCACATTTAGAAGATAATAAATATTTCAACCTCTACACTTGACAGAGGGTTGTAAGAGCACCAGCGGGTATGTGACACATGTAGGTCTAGCTCTGTGCCAACATTTCAAAGAGGACGATCAAGTAAGGATAACAGCCCCTCTCTCTGCTCTGCCGATGCTGTCAGAAACAGACTGAGGGAATATTTAAGTCCAGCATGATGTTCGGGTGGGAGGTTTGGAAGGGCACCTCTGATCAACCCTACCGCCTGATTGGTTAGGGAGGTCACAAATCAACCAGATGCATTATGGTCTGGTTGAGTGAGTAGGTAGCGCAAACTGGCCTCATACATCTTTAAAAAACAGCAATGGCTCGTTTTCAAAATTGTAACATAATTGCCTTTTTAACACTTTTCTGCAACACCCATAAACCAAACACAAACACAAGGTTTATGTTCTGATTGGGAATCCTTCTCTGCTCATCTCCAATTCGACTGGCAGGTTCAATCACATTGTTTGGCTAGACCTTCATAATTTCCCAAAGACCATGGCTCTATCACAGGTCAATGAGCCCAGGAGGGAGGAATATAATACTTCTGTCCTATAGAAATAAACAGGGAAGAAGTGCAAATGAGTGAAGTGATATTTCTTAAGGCTTTGAACCCCTTTCCAATAACATTGGATTGAGGTGACCTTTCCTAGCTGGGGAACCGCTCACTGAAGCTCTCCTGGATTAAGCTCTCCATCATTAAGAATGACCCTGCTGGCCGATAGACTGTGGCTGGCCACATCAAAATGAGATCCAAATGTTAAAGCACCTTATGGAGTGTGAAAGGTTAACCTTGTCAGAGTGAAAAGAGAACTACTGGGAAGGAAATAGGATGCATTGAGCTAATACAAGACTTTAATACAGCATACTTCACAGACATTGCAGCCATTACTTTTAGTAAGAAACATTTTTTTTCTCTCCTTGATGACTGGTTCAAATCTAAAACTCGCAGGGTTCTCATTTCCTTCCGTCTCCACCTGTCTGGCCCGGAGTGTGGATTTCCGGATGCCAGTGGGTCTGAAGGCCTGTTTTTTCTTGCTGGGAGCTGAGGGACCAGCTCCAGATGGTTGCAGCATTAGTCAGAGCACTGGAGCCACTCTGAAAATGTAAATAGCCATGTCACAGGCCCAATAATTGATATGGATGATTACAGGCCTCTTGCCGGCTCCAAGGAATAAGGACCCAGGAATATCCCGCTAATTGTCAGTGAAGGATTCAAACTGGCGGTAGGTCATCATTTTTCCACAAGCAGTGCTCAGTATTCCCAGTAGCCTCTTGCATTTCAAATCACACTCCTTAGACCTGGAACCAGAGGTTAATATCACCTCAACCTTATTTCAGACGCTGAAAAGAGAGGGGAGGTCAGTGTTTTTTGCAAGGTTTTTGAAAGGAGACATGTCATAATGGACTGACTAAGCTGTTGTTAATAAAGTCAGGTCAGGCCAGCTTTATTCTTAAGAATAACCCTAGTCAAGAACAGAGCTTCTGACACACCAAGTCTGAAGGAGCTGCTAAGCAATACAACGCTTCAAGCATCAGCTTCTGTCCTTACTGCTTCTTTACAGTTTCAACTCTCCCTGTATAGATGTGGTCTGGCAGACTACATGGGCAACAACAGCATCATAAAACAGAGGATAACGAGCAGAGCCTTTTGTTTCTGCTGTTAGCTATCGATCAGGAACTTCTCCCAAAAGAAATGAAATTCTCCAGTAGTATATTACTGTAATTGTGGCAGTGAACAATCATGTACAAAAGTTTCAATAAATCCTGCTGAACCAAATTAATGGTTTTAGATGATGATATTATTTGTCAGCCCACTGTTTGGTTAAAAATCATTTAACCAAACATTCCTGCACGGCACTTGAACTCTGGCAACATGGGACTACTGCAGCTACTGTAGGAGTGGCCAATCAAGACACAGTAAACTACCGCACTTCCTTGTCTGTACAATTCTGCCATATTAGGACACCTTTGTCAGCATGCCTCTGGATTGGCTGTACATATTGCAATAGGATAGTTTAAAATGCACTAGTGAATGTTTGCTCACTGACTACCACCTACAAGATCCACTACAACTGCCTCCTACTCTTACGGCAATCAATGAAAGATTCCCTTCTTTCCCTCAAAGTCCATAAACAAATATGTGATGTCAAGACCATGCATCTTTTAAAGGTCAGACCAGCACTGAGAGACTGCAGAAGAGAGACGGGAGAGAGAAGGCCTCTGCTGAAGACAGTGTAGCGGCCTGACTTTGTCTGACATGCCCTTTTCAGGGATCTGTGTGGCTATCCCTCTCCATGACCCTGTGCTGGGGGCCGTCCAGGGATCTGTTACCGTGGATACATGGGCCTCAGATTGGATTCCATAGTTCATTTAGTCTCCTGCTGTATCTGTATGTATCAGTACATGTTGGAGCACTACTAGTCCTCCTAATACTTTTCCATCAATATTTCAGTAGAATGCAGATAATAAAAAAAGCTATATAGAAGGTCAGCAGTATAAATAAGTCTTGCCATGCCAACTCAGAGACTTCAGTTAAACCGTACTGAACAATGCATAATGGATGGTTCTCAGTTAACAGGCAGCCTTTAGTCAAGGCCCTGACTGATGTAAAACAAAATGGTCTGTTAAACATTCAACAAACGGGCTATCATAACATAATGGCTGCTGCTCCTGTAGTAAGAGCTGTCATCTAAATACTGACGCTGCTTCTCCCATTTCTCCCTCACAGTCGATGACTCCATCTGAAGCTGACAGGGACAAAGTGCAAGGGTGTCTCACTCCATCACTCCCTGTGACTGAATGAACTCTAGCAGAGGTCTCATAGGCTGGTGTGGAGGGGCCTGGCCAGGGGTTGGAGTCTACAGAGTCTCTAAAGCTGAACCTGTCTGCTGAAACGAATGACTGTCACCTCGTCTCTGAGTTTTTTCTAGTTTGATGTCTCACGGGTATAAATCATTCTGACAATAGCCAAACTTGTTGTAAAGTATCTAGACCTACAGTATAATGATTAAAATTGTTGTTTTATCAGATTCTTTCACCTTAATCACATTATCACATTAATAATGGACTGTACCACACATTATTTATTACAGACCCTGCACATGTAGTTGGCAAACAGAAAGTGAACACTATGATAATTCATCCCTTCAAAATCCCTTAAATGAAACCATATCTCACCTTAACAACCAGAAGCGAATAGAATGACTTTAGTACTGAAGCTGCAGATGCCTCCTTCGTTGTGACTGGTGTCCAGCAGTCCTATTGGATGATCACAATACAAACTCTGTAAACATGAAACATAATCTATGGGTCAATGCTCTAAATTTCTGCACAAAAAACATAGATCAAACTTTCACTATATCAATGGTTTGCCATGGCAGACATAAGTTGTTGACAACCTTCAAAGTATCACCAAGGAGAGTCACTTGAATTCTAAATGCAAGTGGTAATTGCCTCCTGTTTCTAAGTTTTGACTATCTGGACTGATTGTTATTCTCTTCTGACACCTTGAAGGAGAAGCGGGCTTAGGTGATGCAAAGACAGAGAGGACACAGTTAGCTTCCTGATCAATATGCCGGGAAGAGGAGCAAAAAACATCAATGGTCTGATTACGCATGAGAATGTCATCTGCATACAATGAGATCAAAGCCTCTGTGAGCACAGTCTAGGCATGCATGGGGGATCCACGCAGCTTGTGTGGGAGGAAGGAGAGGAGGGCCAGGCAGACACATGTACAGACCAGTAACAGGAAGCAGTGAATGGAGATTCATTCATCTTTACCCAAGAGTCCATGAAATCATGTTGCTTTTTATCATCCCATTTGAAATCAATAACGTTGAAATTCTCAGTGTAAGCACATAGTGCTACTTCTAGGGGGTTTTGTGTTTACATTTACATTTAGTCATTTAGCAGAAGCTTTTATCCAGAGCGACTTACAGTAAGTACAGGGACATTCCCCCGAGGCAAGTAGGGTGAAGTGCCTTGCCCAAGGACACAATTTCATTTTGCGCAGCCGGGAATTGAACCAGCAACCTTCTGATTACTAGCCTGATTCCCTAACCACTCAGCCACCTGACTCTCTGTTTAAATACCAAATGACGAGTGACAGGTTGAGTTAATTCTTGCAACTTCAGAAATCCAATTAAATCATAAATCATAAGGCTACCGCCATTCTTGTCTGATATTGGATATGATGCTTGTCTCCTCACCATATTACATCACAAAGCTTAGCACACCAGCATCCTCCCAAGCCAGACAGGTATTTCCACTTGGATGTTGACTGAAGAGCTCACAATCACAGACAAGGAAACAGACATTCATGAGGTACCAGTAGCGGTAGTAGTGTTCTTTCTTCCTATCTCCACGTAGGCCAGAGGATTAAGCCAAATCCTTTTCACACAGACTTATTATTTTATAATGTTGTTCTCCTAGATAAGGGCATAAATAAGGGCTTATAAGACTAATCATGGCATTTTGGGGGGTCCGTTACTGTTTGTACATAACATCCCCACATCTGATCAGCACAAGGTCCAGAGATATGTTTGAATAAACGATGAACTAGGATTGAGAAGGAGGCATTGTCCTTCCTAAGAGTGGAGAGCTCCAGTGGAGAGACTGGGCCAGATTCTTCAGTGAGATGAAAGAGCAGTGCACCTGGTGGACTGGTGCTCCGCAACATGTTTGATCCACTGTGGCAGACATCAAAGACTGTTGGGGGCTTTGTGTGGAAACCAGCCTGTGAAACACTCCAGCACCAAGTGCCAATCTACTGTATAAAGAGTCCCTCTCAGCAGAGGATAAAGCAAAGCTTGGCCAGAGTCCAGGGACTGAAATTATAGCAATTCCACCATATCTAAAGGCAATATAACTCCGTCAATAATGATAGCAGGAAAACTCACTGCAATTACCAAGATTGAAATGATGCTGTGTTTATGGCAGGCTGGAACCAGACAACTAAAGAACTCTTATACTGAGGTCATTACTGCACATAAACGTCCATATGTATTGTTAATGTATATGTGTATGTATTGTTAACACCCAACTATACACACAGAGCGTTATTGTGCATTTGTATGCTGCTCTGTACATACTCCACTTGAAAAGGACACCACACACACAATACCTTTTTTGTTAAAAGAGTTGTGTATTTTAATTCCAGAGATGATGTACCATATAAATTGTCTGTCACTCTCCTCTCATTGTGTGTCCTGTAGTGATTCCTTAGACGTCACCCTGAACTCAACTGTCTCTATTTTATGCTAAAGGTGACAGTCTGCAGAACAGATTTATATTTCATTTATATCTTCGTTCACCACTTTGACACCTGTACTTTATAACTAATGTTTCAGTTTCCTCCATTTCAACGCTCCAGCTTAAGCAGAAGAATCACATCAATGAGAGACAAGTCTGGAATTGACATTGTTATTCCTGAGTCCTAGCATGCGACCCATGGCCACTGAACTGTAAAATAAAACTACTGACGACCGACTCAAGTATAATTGGCCCCTGACAATTTAATCAATTGCATCAATAGCAAATTACAACATTCATAATTGATCTCTGGATGGCTGTAGTATAGATCATTCCAGTCGTCATTCCATGCTTACAGATATTCATGTTGTTCTGAGGACATTCAGAAACTAATTAAATCTCCAAGGAGTGGATCAATGTTTAAGTAGCATGAGAGCATTATTGATTGGGCATATAATGTATATGCCGTACCAGGGATACAATCAGGCAGACATGAGGATACCAACATCTCATTTAATGAATTATTTATAAACTGTACAAAAACCGAGCGTGCTTGTACATGTGAGAGTCGAGGGTCTAAACGAGGCAGGCAGCAGAGGCCACCATCTCTGCTTCAGCACCATGGACAGATCCCACGCAGTCTATGCTGACCAGAAAGAAGTCAATTCTATTGAATTTGCTCACAGCCGTAAAGTGAATTGCTTATAGCTGGCTATATTGAAATTGAGTGATAATCTTCCCTTCCTGTTTTTGGCAATCATTGTGGGGTGAAATGTTTTTGTTTTTTCTGCGTAAATAATCACAAGCACAGAAATAGTGTGATGGTGATCCAAATGTGTTTTTCTAATATAATGCCAGAGCCTCTTATACAGTGTGCCACATGCAGTGATGTAATTTCCGAGTGGCAAACAAACCAGTGCTCCTCTGCAGCAAATTGTTGTTGCTATCTGGAAGCTCCAACGTTCAATCATCATCTAAATTCAAAGCATAAGACGGAGGAGGGATTCAGAAAGACAGGTTTGAAAACTAGAGGCAAACCTTCTGCTGTTTCAAACAAAAGTGTTGATTTATTTCTGATCTTTCACAACCCACGGTTACTGCTGTGTCTTCTTCACACGCACTTCTCTCCCCTCGACCAGTCCCCCATTCTGGAACCCCCTCTCCTTCTGCTGTTTATCCATCATCCTCTGGCCTCTGAGAGTCAGGGGGCTGTGAGATCAGAATCAGACACACACATGCAAACAGGGAGATGAGCTGGGTGGGGCTGAGCAGGGCTCAGGGAGGTTTGTTAACCAAACAAGCAAGGTGCGAGGCGCTGAAATCTCTCTGTCAGTCAAACTAATTTATGCATGTCACCAAAACGACTAATTGTTTTAATTATGGACAGGGAGACCATAGAAGTGTGTGTGTGTGTGTGTGCATGTGTATGTGTGTGCCAAGAACACATCCATGTTCAAGAGAACCCCCATTCATGACCTTCAATTGTAAACAAAGAATATTAAACACATCGTATAACTCAGAGAAACAAAGACCTCTCCCCCACTGTCATCAAATATGTTTTTACAATGAACAATGAACAATGAAGCATACATCATATTATAACCGTGACTGAGTCTAACTGCAATACACTGTGTTGGTATAATACATTCAAGTCGCACAATATTTGAGTAGAGGCCTTCATCCATCATAACATTATGTACATCTTGATGCATCACTACTTGCCAAATTGAAATAACCTATCTTTACATCAAGTTAGTCTTATTTAGGTAAACAACTTCAATGTCAACATCTCCAAACCATCCGTCACGATGAACTTGGGAGCTCATTAATCGTGAGGCGGTGGCGTGTAGTGAGCAGGACTGGAGCTTTATGCAGGAGTTCCACATGATGATGCACGGCTTAATGCAGCCAAGGACACCAGCGTGGCGTGACGGTATTGTGAGGTAACTAACGCTGAGACGCTTATGAGCACCGCAGTCATGGAAACGCTCTGGGACCCCCTGAGACTTCCCCTTCTGGGGGCCTCTATTACCCAAGGCCCATTCAAACAGCTGACAGCCCCCCCCGCCCCCAACCAAACACACACACCACCCCTGGCTATGCAAGCATGCTGTCTGGGAGAAGCTGCCTAAAAAGTCCTTGAAGCGGACGGGTGATGAGGAACCACAGCAGCCCATGTGCCAAGCCAGACCCCTCCCCTGCTCCCCTCCCTTCCTCCTGTCTCACTGGGCATCTGCTGAGACAGCTGTCCACATCAGAACCCCCGTGTTCTCCTCGGCAGTCTCCTTACTTCGCGAATACCCAACTACAAGCCCCTTACACACAATCTATGAAACAAATAGCCGAGCTTCTAACACACACAGCATGAAACACTCAGAAGTCTAGATCGGTTTAGAGCCTGTGTTGCTTCCCTTTAAAGCCAATCAGCAGCTACTCTAATGGGAGCAGACCGTCAGAAAAAATGTAAAAACCGACATGACTATAGCTCTGGAAGATGATGCCTGTGTTGATAAGCTCTGTGTTGTGTGTCCATTGAGCTGTTGTGCATGATGAGTGGGTCCTGCCCTTGGCCTTAGTCAGAGAGGGATGAGCCATCTGTGGAGAGATGGCTGTTGGGCTCCCTCTATTGGTTCACCTCCATCTGTTTCTCAGGAGCCTGGCAGGCTGAGGGTCAAAGGTAAGTGACTGGGCTTGTTGATCTGTTACGCTTTCCATAACTGATTGATTCTAAGAGATAACATTTATTAGAAGTTAAATGCAACACCTGGTGACAGAAACTAGTGGCTATAAAAGTGTAATGTTGCCGGTTATTAGGAAAATAATTGTTTGTGTTTGAAATGCTTTCAGACGCTACAAAGACTTTATTGTGTTGGCTCACACAAATAATTCTAGTAGCCTGGTTTGATTGGATATGACTAATTATAACAATTTCCTAATCATGTTGCCAGTCAAGAAGCCTACTTCCCAAACACAATTCACGGTGATGAATTATGTATGAATCAAAGTGGCAAAACCCCAACTCATCCATCAGTTTCAGAAATAAATAAACAGAAATGGAATGCATTGAATTCCAGTTCAATCATTGACTGTGCATAAGTGATTCACAGTGCCATTCGGTTTGTATCGAAATGTGGTTTGATTCAATTTTTCTCATCAAATGGAAATGTTTATCTGCCTAGTTGGATTTGAACCAATATTGGCTATGAAACTCTAGAAAAACAAAAGCAATATCCACAGTGATTACAATTGTGGTAAATAACTTTATGTTCAAACAAACAATGTGTTCCATGAATGGTGTTTTTTACTGAAACGTAATGGTTGATCCAATCTTTATTTCAAAAAGAAGACAAGTCCGTCCCAACGGAAGACTTGCTGTTTTTTTAGCTCAAATCTCAACTACATATTGCTGCAATGACTCTGCCAAAAACAGTACTCAAGAGATATGGATAAAATATTTCCCACCTTAATGTTGATTTCTTTCTCTGATCACAACTACACAAGCTGTGTACGGCTGTCAATTTACTGAACATATTATGTCAGTATTCTGAATATGTTGTTTACAATGGTCCATAACTGTAGGATTGCCTATATACCCTCAGGACCAAAGTCATTTCAAATGATTCCTTTGAGTTGACACATAATCTATAGCTACCACTACCAGTTAGTAAGTGGATGGGCTAGTTCTTCATTTGATGTCTGGTGTGCCATGTATTGCAATGAAGCTGCAACTCCCAGCCTACACAACCGGCATTATTTCACGTAACATTTTTTCCTATGAACGTCAAAGTCAGACAGACACCAGGCCGAGCAGCCCTGCTCCTGGGTGAGTACATACCCAGAGCAGCCCTGCTCCTGGGTGAGTACATACCCAGAGCAGCCCTGCTCCTGAGTGAGTACATACCCAGAGCAGCCCTGCTCCTGAGTGAGTACATACCCAGAGCAGCCCTGCTCCTGAGTGAGTACATACCCAGAGCAGCCCTGCTCCTGAGTGAGTACATACCCAGAGCAGCCCTGCTCCTGGGTGAGTACATACCCAGAGCAGCCCTGCTCCTGAGTGAGTACATACCCAGAGCAGCCCTGCTCCTGGGTGAGTACATACCCAGAGCAGCCCTGCTCCTGGGTGAGTACATACCCAGAGCAGCCCTGCTCCTGAGTGAGTACATAGCTAGCAGATTAAGTTACAGAATGTAATGTCTCACATAACAAACAGAGCAGTTTTGGATTCTGTCAGCATGTTGGACACGGGCCTGACATTTCAGAAGGAACTCATGTTAACCCCTTGTCTTTGACAGAAAGCCAGCCATCTGCTGAAATATGTACGTGGCTGTGTGGGTGTGGGAGCATGTTTATCTTAAAGTAGATGAGCAAGCCTGGAAATATAGCCCCAAAGATTCAGAAATCTATAGCAGTCCTACCTCCTACTGTATTAAAGCATAGGATAGCTACGCTTGAAGAGAAATGAGGGGAACAGCAGCGTCTCCCAGAAGCCCCCAGTCTCAGTGTGACCTTTCCTGCCAGGATGGGGGGGGGGTGGAGGGGGTTAGAGGAACTGGTGGGGAAGGATCTGATGGAGCGATGTCTGTAATGAGCTACGCCAGGGCCATTGTCTCTCCATTTAATTAGCCAATTATGCACACTCCTGTGGGAGAGGAAGCATCTGGGGTCAGGGGGGGGGGGGGGGGGGCGGGGGGGCTGCCACCATGCCATCCTGTCACACATGGAAGTGGGGGGGGAGGTAAATCACAGGTGAGTTCCTCTGGGGGTGAAGGGGAGGGGGCCAGAGCAGACACTGTCCTATTGGGACCCATTACGGGTCAAACCTATTTCAAATATATTCAAAAATCTCTTACAGACTCCGTCTGTAAATTGTATACATCAAATCAGGGAAGGGAAAGCTGGTCCAATTTGCTGCTGGGAGTAATCATTTAGACGCAACATACTGTAGCACCGGCCTACATGGGGGTCCTGACTAAGAAACCGCAATGTCCCCATAGAAACAGGACAATAGCTCAACCTTTTTGCCAAAACAAAAAAGAAAAAAAGAATGTTGAAAAGACGCCATTTGAATCTGAGACCAGTCCACATTCCACTAGTCCTCCATTTTTCACCAGAGACTTCTGATTACAGATTCACTGCCATCTGGTGTGTTTGCTTGTCTCTGCCCATTTCTCACAGGTGCCAGAGCATGGTCCCGTCACCACCACATTACTGCAACCCCCAAGGATCTGTAGCTACATCTCGGTACATGCTCACAGAAGCTAACCCATGAGAACAGGGCAGTCTATGAGGTGTATATTCAAGCTGTTTCTCTTGTATGAGGACCAGAGAATCTTGGGGGATACATTTTATACTCTCCACACAAAGCTCTCGAGAAAGACTCCCCCCTCCAGTTGACCATAAATCACGATGCCATTTGACCATCCCTATCCACATACTCATATGCATTCTGGAACAGACTTAGTCCCAGGCAAGGAGTGTGCCAGCACACAGCTCTGCTGAAGCTTATTCTTCACTGCTGCCTGTGGGTCCGGGAGAGGGAGGTCCCCACAGCCAGGATAACTCTCATGCTTAATCTCTCAACGTGGAAACACAGTCAGACTGCACTGAGTGAGGGACACGTCAAGTTCAGCGCCCCGAATAATCCATCATTACTTCTTGTTCACTAGCAAGACTGGCACCAGGGTAGAATCCAGACACGTCCTCTTCCAGGAGTGTGCACACACACGCTTCTGCAGAAACAGAACTGGGTTCTCGGGGGAACAGTAGAGCTCTTCCTGGGGTGCTCAAGGACAGCTGCAAGGAACGATACACAGTTACATTGACACTGTAGTGGTGTCACTCAGGTAGGAACGTGGTGGCTGAGGGGGATCGATTCAGACTCTTAGAGCACTACAGAGGTCTGGCAACCACATGCCTCCTCCAGCTCCACCACAGATGCATTAAGGCTTCACCAAAGCTCTTAGTCTACCTACTGTAACTTGCAGTCTGCTCGGACAAGAAGGCATGCTGAACTAAAAATGCAGAGGGACCATTGAATTAAACATGAGTAGCCTCTGTTATAATATGCTAAACACTATAGGAATGTGGTGTTGGTTGTGAGCTGTTTTGTTGTAATGTTATAATGCAATTTGAGCTGTGATTTTTGAATAATACAGTTTTATTGTAGTAACTAAAAATGTGTTCATAGTGAACCTGTCTAGGAAAATGACCCTCAACACAAATCTTCACTGCATAGTCTAAGAGCAGCCTGTTGGACACAGCATTCTGTCTGCGTAAATGAAGGCAAAGGGTTCTTTTATGTACAGATGGTTGAAATAAATAAAAAAACACACAACAGGGGCAGCGCCTCGCCCTGCGTGCCTCCAGACAGGCTCTTTAATCTGAGACAGGGAGCATTGCCTCATTATTTGGTTTACCATAGCCTCCATGGCTTCCATTTTCCAAGAGCCCCACAGACACCCTCCAGTGCACAGATAGCACTGGCTGCAGGGGAAAAACTACCGTTAGAAAAATCAAATGTGGTCAAATCGAGATATCCCTTTAGTCCAAACCATAATTGCTTTAAACTTAAACAAATTAAATTTGGCATTTTACCAAACCTTTTGTGGCATATCAAGTCCTGCATTCATAAATATACATTTTCACCTTAAATTTTGCATTTTACCAAACCTTTTGTGGCATATCAATTCCTGTATTCATGAATATCAATCTGTAAAGGATAGAATGAAAAAAACTCTTGTTTATTTAACGCTTCTCTCGGTGCTGCAGTCGTCTGTCTTGGGCATTCATAATGATTCATAATAATTCATGAGGGGCTGGATTTAATCTAGTTCAAGAAAACAACATATGCCAATCAGCACACAGTCAGAACCAAAGTGCCCCGGACAGAGGGGCTTGAGAACCCAGCTCAACGGTGGAGAGATCAGCCTGTACTTTCCTGCTCACGGCTCAAGGTCAGTCTTCTCTCTGGCTCTACCCTGGACTGGGTATTCACACTGTGCTCCCAGACACAGTGTGCTTGCTGTCTCAGCATTCTGTCCCCGCCTCCCTCCCCCTTGGTCTGCAAATGCCGCCCTCGCCCTCCTGACCTCCCGAAACTCAGCCTGTCAACCACAACACCCCCAAGCCCTGTAGCAAGGCCCCAGGGAAGCATGAATGGAGAGAAACTGAAGATAGAAAGATGAGAAAAACAGGGGACACTGAGGAAGTACTTGCAAGAAAACAAGAGCAAAAACAAATGGAGGAGTGGGAGGTGGTGGAAAGGTGAAGAGAGAGATTGAAAGGCCTGCTCTCCCCATTTTCAGCGTATACATCACCTCACAGGGCAGACGGCCTTACATCCCTTTCCATTCACTTCTACACCCGTGGCTACGAGGGAAAGGGAAAGGCAATTTCCCTGTAGCCCCCAAACACGCCGTTCCCATTCCCAATTGATAAACCGTACTTTTAAAAGGTGTGGAAGTGAGGGCATTTATCACCAAGGACCAGCACTCGTCTACATCCTCCCCCCCCTCCCCCTCTGTGGAACAGTAAAAGCCAGGAGATGCAAGCACCTCTGATTAATGGCTTTCTCCTTGTGCAGTTAAAGACCAAGCGGTGAGGCTACTGTCTGTCAGAGGGGGGCAGCGATGGGCATCGTGCCCACCTAATTCGCTTACTGAGCACTAGGCAGCTTGCCCACCCATTGAAGACACAGAGCAGACTGTCTCAAGCTGTCCGACTTTTATCTGTGAGATCCACCATGACGGGCATGCCAATGAAGACACCGGGTTTCAGTTCCAGCCCACTAGCCAGAACTCTCCCTGAGTAGTTAGGTTACAGACCAATGGGGGGACTGAAAGTCATGGAGACTGGCCATCCAGAACTTTGCTCACATAAAATACGCATGCTCTAGCTCTAGTTCTCTCACACACACTTTATCTTTCTCATTGTTGCTCTCTCTCTCTCTCTCTCTCTCTGTCTCTCTCTCTCTCTCTCTCTCTCTCTGTCTCTCTCTCTCTCTCTGAATTCCATTCTCAAACACTCCTATTCTACTTCAAAAGGAGATGGAGAGAAAAGGGAGCACATATATTAGGACTATTCACACTCTCTCTCTTCTCTCCATTGATCCCATCCCATTAGAGCTGCTATAAATATTAATAGGGGGCTTTGTTTTAGGAACCTGTGTGAAGATCAGAGAGCAAAACTACAGAAGTATCTGGACATTTATTTTTTGTAGACAACCTGCAGCATATTCCTGGGGGAGGGGAGAAGGGGGGGGGGCAGAGAGGAAAAAGGGGAGGAGAGGAGCAGGGGTGGGGGGTAGTAAAGAGGAAAGAAAAAGGGGAGGAGAGGGGAGAGGAGCAGGGAGGGAGGCAGAGCGGGAGCCTCAACTAGCATCGGCCCTGCATATAGGCTCCATGTGCTCACAGTGAAGGACACCTCAAGGGGAGCAGCTTATGCGAGAGGCCCTCACAGTCAGACAGACGTGATAGCGCCACCATCACGAGCAAATCGACTCACTGTACACATCCGGGCTCCAGTTCAAACACATGAGAACCAAAATACATGCACACCACACAAGACAGATGTTTTCTATCTGGTGACAAACACTTAAATCAATTTGAAATTGCCACTCCAGTTCTCAAATAACAATGAGCCTCCATGCACTTATCGGGCGGACTCTGGGAGAAACGAAGCCTCCAGAGGAGACAGGGGTCTGAGGTGAGTCCCCGTGGACGTGACCCCCTCGTTCATCCTGGTGGCGTTTAGTCTGCTGGAGTAATGCGAGTGTGGCCTCTATTTTCTCCCTGTGACCTACCTGGTAATACCAGCCTAGACGAAGAGGGGGGGTGAAAGCTCCTAAGGCTTTAATGTAGCATCTGAGACTGCGTTAACACACCAATCATCTAGCCTAATGTGGAGAGTGCTGAGTGGGACATTCACTCAGATGATCGTCCGGCTCTGACTAGTCAGTCCCCAGTCTGGTTCTGAGATCTAAAGACTGGGAGGGTTTCTGTTGTTGATGGGGGAACTGGCGAGAGGGGAGGGGGCAGGTGATTTATTGCTTGCGTGTCCCCAATCCCTTTTCGACCCAGAAGCAATGTGTATGACATTGGAGACATCTCCAGACTTGGGCCGATCAATTCTGCAGGTTGTGTTTTTATGGGAAGTGATGCTTGGCCTGTTGCAGAGACTTCCTGGTCCCTGCCAGGTACTGTCACAGCAGCGGGTGATTTCTAAGCTAAATCTCTTGCCAGGCATGTGTTGCATGTAGAGACGTCTACTTTGCCCTCTTTTGTATGCGCTACATCTCCAGGCCAAGTGCTTGCACGTACACACAGCCTTGTCTTCAAGGATCAGACCCAACGAGAGAGCCAGTGCAGTGTGTCCTCTTGCATTTCCATTCTCCGCGTGATTGTGTGTGTGATTGCATGTGTGACAGTGACCCAGTTGAGAACCCTTCCAAAAGGACCTGTAAACAAGTTTCCCAGCAGCCACCAGCCCGGGGGCGTGCCTCTGCTGCCCGCCACAGCGCCGAGCCCAGCGCCACCCGTGTCACGCTCCGATAGCTCAATTTAAATGGAAATTGGATGAACTGCTTGGAAGTGATCCAGCCATCCAGAACAATTAACCCAAATTACAGGCAGGGCCTTGAAGGTGTCATTTTACTTTGAATAAGCACAGAGGAAAAGATAGTGGTATTAAATACTAGTGGAAACAACAGCCTGCAGAATGGAGACGATCCTGTTTTATGATGGTGATTTTTGACATATCCTTTCTACATATCCTAAACCTAACTAACACATAAAGACACAAGTCCATTGTCAAACAGAGTTCATTAAGAAAACTGCTAGGTGTGTTCTACTGTATATGATTACCCACATCAAACACAGAATAGGCTGTGTGGATTTCCTCTATTATTAAATAGTAGAGTGGATAGATAGTGACAGGGAGGCTCCTAGGCTGACTATCTCATGCATGCTCATTGTACAGTGATGCTCCACAGACACTAGCTCAGGATGGATAACCAGAGCAGCGGGGAGGTGGGGACTGCAGCAATGCACAGAGGGAGACAGCTAGTGCATAATGCACCTGTCTCAGGGAAGCTTCTCTCAGCTCTGATTTATAAAAAGCACAGCAGGGTATGTCAAGAGAAGTCACCAGTGAACCAGCAAGCTCCATCTTGGTTTCAGAATCGATACACATGGCAAAGAACTCTCGACAGGCCCCAATTCAGGGAGAAGTGTCATGTCAAAGAGGGTGCAGCCAGGGGCATCTAGTGAGACTGCTGTAATATCTTAGATGGGTAAAACGAGACATGACTGGAGTTTCATATCCACTCTCTCAATCCAAACTAAATAACAGACAGAGGTTGTATGGAATGGAACAGGCTCACTTCTCTCTCCTTCTTTACACAGGCAAGTTGCTCAAAAAAGAAAAAAAATACAAAAAAAAATCATTTAGGAACCTGTGAATGTTGTTCTATTAATTATGAACACTCTCCATCCTCCTTTCTCTGTGACTCACGATTATTATACACACAAATATTCACCAAACATTCTCTCCATCACATCCAAAATACATCATGCACTGTGCTCACACACACAGGTATTTGAGCATAAAATGAGAGCAGGACTGAACTCGTCGGGAGGCTGGAGATGTGTGGTGGACAATGAACATGGAGGAGAGGGAGGGGAAGGGGCACTCTGAAAGCAGCAGTCTGAATACAAGGGACAGACCTCTCTGGCTCTTGTGAGTCAGTCAGGTAATGGGTGAAATTGTGTCTGCTGCAGAGCTTACAAATGGCAGTGCTGGCTGTATTTATCTTTGTCTCAGACTATCCCACTGGGAGATGGGAATGGCAAAATGAGAATCAACAGCTCCCCAGCCCACGTCTCCTCATCTCCCCTCCCCCTGTGCACCCTCATCTCACCTCCAGTCTGGTCATTTCATCTCCTTCCTCTCCACAGCAACATGTGAGAGAAACTGATGAATATAGAGTGAGGTGAGCAGGCAGGCTCTGCCCCTGTATGTCAGACACTCCTCTGGTCATTTCAAAAGGGCTTGTGCAAACCCAAATAAACCTTTAAAAAACATTTCTCCAGTTGCATTTACATACTAAGATATGATACTCCAGGAACGTACTGTGAGTTTTGAGAACGATTATCTTTAATCTTTAAGAACTGCACACTTCACTTTAGATACTGACTATTCCATGTCCACCAAAACTGGGGATTTTCCACTCAGCCAATGGCAGGGTTTCTTTTTAAGTACTGCTGTTATTTTTAACACTCAGACCCTACCATGGTTCTACACCTCAGACAATGGAATCTCTGGTGTGTTAAAACTGTGATGGGGAATACATATGGAGGAGAGGGACAATAATACAAGTATTTCAAGCTTTATTGTAATTCATCTCTTATCCCTGTCCCCCATGACTGCCAGTGAGCCAACCAGGATTGCAATCATGGCTGTACCCCATGTGAGATGGAGTTGATTGCTTGGACAAATTTGCTAAGTGACAAGGCAATTTACTTCTGTGTGCCACAAGCAGATTGGGTTGAGTTAGGTTGAGGTTTGTGTGAGGTTGGAAGGCTCTTCACAGTTACTCTCCAGTGACAAGGACAGCAATGCCAGTGGCTTGCCAGACGGTCTGGTCTACAACTGAAGTAATCTCTCTGTTAGCAATTACACCTGTAAACCAATCAGCAGGTTCATCAAGGCGTAGATTTAGCACTTTCCTAATGCAACAAACATCTGCAATGAATCATGGTTTAGATTAAATGTATGATTGATTTCCAATCTTTTAGCACCAAACAACAAAGATGTTTTGCTATTTGCTATTTGCTTAAGGATTGTTCAAAACCAGAGTCTCTCGTCTCATTAGTTAATGAGAAATGTCATTACCATATACTATAATCACAGACCATAACAGACTGGCAGTGACCTATGAACTGGTGAGGCATGAAAATAAAAATGTGTTACCATCTTTCATTTTAAACTTAATGATCAAAGATTATTGTGACAATGCTGAACACCAGAGAAATGGCCACTCAGTTCCTATTCACTGCATTTTGTTCATAATGTGCTTTGATCTGTCTTAATACAAAAGCAGGGAAAGAAAATTGGGGAGGGTCAGGGTAAAGAAGAGGAATTTGTCTAGGAACAAAAGGACATTCTAAAGTGACAAGTCAATGACTCTTATGAAAGACTAGTGACAGGTTCAGCGAGGGGGCTGCGTCTATCTTGGCAGCGGAAGGAATTGCATTCTATAGCCAAGACGGTTCACAAACCCGAGGTGCAGACATTACGTCTGAGCCAATATAGACTGAGATCTAAGGTAAGTGGCAGTCAAATAAAAACTCAAAAGGGTGCATGAGTGTCAATTTGGGCTGTGCTTTTAAAAACACACCCTGATTTTCTAGCTTGTCTTCCATTGCCGCTTGGACGAGCACTCCATGGTTGATTAAATACGATATATTGCCAACCATGCTGTTCAATAGGGCTTTTGTGGCGATGTGGCGTTGTACATACCTTTCTAATTTACCTGTGGCCAAAATGGGTACCCAGTTCGATGAAAACATTCAACATCCCAACTAGTGACACCTTATTCCGAAAACAAACGGAATATCGCTTCTGTCAGAGCACAAGGAAGCAGCAGGTACCATAGTCAACGAACAGAGGAATCGCTGCTTTCTTAATACGTCTACTTAATGATAGATCACGCCCACTAAAGTGAGAGCGGGGAGAGAGGGTTGTTGAAGAGGCCTTTGAACCTTCCTAAAAGCACATGGGGCAAGCAACAGAAAACCGAATCCACAGGAGGAAGCTGCTACTAATAGGAGCAGACACTTTTATTTGCATACGTATTCCCCATGAACATCACTAAAATCAAATTGAATCAATCAGCCATTTTAATCACAACTGCATGTTATGTGCAGCACATGCTTGAACCAAAAAACGAATTGTCACCCACAACCACTCTTTATATATGGACCCTCTGGATGGATGTCTCTTTAAGGCTGAGGATGAATTACAATTTGGAATGTAAAGGCTTTTGCTTTGATGCAAGTTATCTAAAAACCAAGATGGCATTCTCATTTTGCCACGGTGAGCAAGAGATGTAACCCAAACAACTGAAAACAAAGATGAAGAAAACACCCACATAGATTCCTGCGTGATGCACATCACCTGCCCGTCCTCCCACTCTGCATATCTCTCCAGTGCATCCCAGATGTGTGAACACAGCAGGATGCCTGGCGTGGTCCATCCTTTGTTTCTCTCTCTCTCTCTCTCTCTCTCTCTCTCTCTCTCTCTCTCTCTCTCTCTCTCTCTCTCTCTCTCTCTCTCTCTCTCTCTCTCTCTCTCTCTCTCTCTCTCTCTCTCTCTCTCTCTCTCTCTCTCTCTCCGTCTCTCTCTCTGTATCTCTCTCTGTCTCTTTCTGTATCTCTCCCTTTCTCTCTCTCTGTATCTCTCTCTGTCTCTCTGTATCTCTCTCTCTGTCTCTCTCTCCGTCTCTCTCTTTCTCTGTATCTCTCTCTGTCTCTCTCTGTATCTCTCTCTCTTTCTGTCTGTCTCTCTCTTTATCTCTCTCTCTGTCACTCCTCCACCCTCTGATTTTTCTGAAGTGAATCCTCTCTGAGTCTACCTTTATCTCCTGTGGCTGTTTTAGATTTGCTGTGACTTGACAACCTCTTACAGCTCAGTACTGTCTTGTCTACCTGATGACAACACCTGAAGTGAGCATTTTGATTATGTACACTGTATTGAAACAGAGGTTTTGAGGGATGTGTATCAGAAGTATTCTCTGCTGTATATTCCAGCCGTGTGAAGCCGATAGAGAAGGCGATGTCTTTAAAGGGATTTCTATCATCTCTCCCAGACCTTGATACCAGCTTTAAAATGAAGCCTGTTCGTCTTCTTTATCCAGCCTGCTATACTGGGGACGGGTGATTAGATTGAAGGGCCCAGCACAGGGGATATGGGCCCACTCCACGGCTCTGAGACGAAAAGCAATGTTCCACAAGACTACACATTCATTACTCAAAATAAATCTCCATTACACAAATGCTGCATGCATAATTATAGGCATAATTATAATTGTGATTATTTTCTCCTCCAGCCAAACTACCCAAAGTGTGATTGACACCAAGAAACTGTGGAAGACTACCACAGACACGTTAAAATGAATAAAAAGTCACATGCACTCACACACTGGAAATCCTTTACATGTGTGTCTCAAACAAGCATTGTAACAGAGGAAGAAAACTATTAGATTTGGGGCACAGATGGCTACTAACCAGATGCCCGACAGGACTAAGCGAATCCAAAACCATGTCTTGTTGACTGTAATCTACAAAAAACATCCTAATGTTTCAGAGAACTCTAAAGATACAGACTCCAGCACCTGTGAATTCCGAGTGGATGATGGCTTGGGAAGGAGATGGAAGGGGAGGCTTTGATATGGGTCAGCTGCTTCCAGGAGACTGAACTCAGACTGTCACCCGCTGGGAGCCAACAGGCTTCAAATTAACAAGACTGAATTGTAAAAATGAGGGATAGAACAGCAGCTATAAACCATCACAAACACACACAAACACACACACAGTTGCTGAGTGAGTAAGGGTCTTGGCCTATCCCTTCAAAAGGACCCGATTATCACCAAACCCTTGATGTGTCCAACAGCGGGCCATCCTGCTGGCAGGGCAGAATGTCTGTTGAGATGGAGAGAGAATTATTACCAGGCTGGCTCTGGGTCTGGACACCACTTGATGTGTACCTTTCATCTCCAAAGCCATCTCCCAGGGAAACAATAACCATCCTCTCTCTTTTGAACACTCCAGGTGGGGCAGTAGAGCTGATATGAATTGAGCAGGTGACACATGGTCTTACACATTTTATTCATGTACCAGTCTTTGCTCAATATGTGTGGCAAAACCAATGTCAGCAGGTTTGATACATATGCTAACAACCAGTTTGCATGGCTTCTTTTACATTTTAATGGGATTGCTGAGAATGATAGATAAGACCATAGACAGGCAGTAGAGGATTTCTATAGTTGTGTCTTGGGTTACCAATGGCAACATTTCCAGGCTGATGTAATCTAGAACTGCCCTTTGGGATCCAATCTATCAGATCCACATGGCTTCACTCACAAAAAGTTCTGTCACATGACCAATGAAGACAAGACCAAGAATCTAGATATGTTTACATTTATTGTGCAGTGACTTTTATATACATATACATTTTATACACACCTAATTTACATTTAAACTGAAATAAATTAATCTGCTACGGTTCAAATATTAATCTTTCATGTCAACTTTAGTGCTAATATGTGAGTAGAGTGAGAAAAGGAGCACAATGAATAGTGATCAGGAGATAAATACAGCATGTACGACACAGTTAAAGCCATAATCCACCGTTAGTAAATCAGTGCCACGCAGCTCGAGCTTGCAAGCTAGCTCCAATTTATCTGATTGATGTTCTACCTAACACAGCTAGCTAGCTCTGAGTTCTTTGAGCGATCGTCTTACTAACACAGCTAGCTTTGTCGAGGAGGAGCACTGTCATCTTGGCCAGTTTGGCTAACAGTGGATGTTTAAATTTAAATGTAAAACTACAAAGTGTTTCAATATTTCACGCAGTATTTCATTTGTTAAAAGGTCAAACAACTATTGCACTAAATACTTCTGACAAATTGACACAATTTTAAACAAAAAATATAACAGAAAACACCAAATCTCTATTAAAAAAATTACTTTTATAATGAGCAAAGGTGCAATTCATCAGTAGCGTACATTTTGTGTTTGCAAACAATATAAAGAATACAAAATACATTACTATAGGGTCTGTGGCCCTGACAGAGCAGTAAACCACTGGAGATATGCTCTCTCAGGGCCCCTCCCATCCAAGGGCTAGCACACACACTGACCGGCCTGATGCCAGCTACTCAGTGGACTGTAACTGACAGTGAAAACTAATCTACCGCTAGGCTAGCTTATAATAGATACACACCAACACAGACTGGTGTGACATGCCTTACAAACACGTAACAACAAGTAGAGATTTTAGCCTTCCTCACACCATACAGCATAAGCACGTATCTACTATGAGACGATAATAGAGTTCAGTACTAACCACTGCAGGCAGTAATGACTCTACGCTATTAAAGCATGCAGCGTGTTTGAGGATCTACAGTACTCGTCAGTGGTGGTCACTGTGGAGGTAACCGTGGTAACGGTGGATTCCATCTGGACTGTGTCTAGACTGTCTGAGATGGTAAAATCCAGGGCTAAGATTCTTTAGGTCACAATCTCCATGACCAGAGGTCTATTTTCTCCAGGGCTCTTTTCATAATTTTTTTTTGTTTGTTCAGGAGTTGCTGGACCGTATTTAGCCAACCTCCTACATTCAGAGAAACCACCCTGCCCTGAGCCTGTGTGCTGCACAGCCATCATGCCACCAGCACAAACAGGAGAGTCTGATTATTGCACACAAGCTCTGAACTTGCAGTTGTTCATGCAGATATATGAGAAATAGCACTACACTCCAGGACCGGTGGTCACTCACTATGTGACATGAATCAGACGCTTCTTTGGAAGACTGTCTACAATACGTTGTTCAGTGGTTGGGAACACACAACTATGTGACACACTCCTTAGGCTCCTACATGGTTAGTATTACACACAGGCTGAGGTTTAGTCTATGGTACTGACAGTTTAGAAAAACCACATGGGAGACTTGACACTAAACTATTGACAGTGATTACATTGCTTTGTTGTGACATCAGTAGAAAAAGAGGTGTGGTCTAGTCTCTAACAGGAAGTGATTATGGCACCGTTGATTTAACCATAATTGCACTGAGGATGAAATAAGACGTGATTCTGTGGGAATCTTGACTAACGCTCTCTTCCTAACGCTTTTAAGACCAAACATCTGGTTACATCCAATCCGTATCCAACATTCCAGACATGGTTTCTGTTAAAACACAAAAACGACACGCACAAATAAAATCCCTGCGCCAACGTAAAGAAGGGGCCCTGGATCTCCAGCGTTCTGCTGGGGGAGCAGAGGAGAACCGTGAAGGGAAACTAGCAACACGTTAAACCTACTCTGCACTCCGCAGTGAGCACAGCAAGCATTTTCCTCAGTAAGTTCATGCACAAATGAACAGGTGAGTGGATAGTAAGGCCCGAAAAACAGTGGATGGGAGGGGTGGGGGGGAGGGGAGGGGGGGGGGGTTAGGTGTCTGACAGGGTGCGGATCCTGGTCCCTCTCCCTGCTCAGGGGGACTGGGATCCAGACCTGTAGCTCTTGAAGCTTCCCAGCAGACTCTGGACCCCCTTCCTGACCCGGCGGGCCACCGAGTCAGTGGGGGGTGTGGGCAGGCAGGAGCCCAGGCTGGGGGGCCGTGCATCCAGACACTTCTGGTAGCGCAGCTGTGGAACACAGGATCAGTGTCTTAACACATGCAGCTCATATAAAGAACATGGTGGTCAGAACCAGTTAACCACCTTCGTCATTGTAACCACAATACTTCATACCAATTAGCTGTTCCACTGATTCATTAAGCTACCTCCTGTGAAACTGCTCAAGTCTAGACAAGTGTGTGTGTGTGTGTGTGTGTGTGAGTGCTCACCATGCAGGCTGCCTGGACGGCCTCACTCAGACTGGCAGCGTTGGGCTCGCACCAGAACATGTGACAGATGAAGTCCCCCGGGCCCTCGGCCATGATGAAGGCGAAGGTGTGGACGTCCTTCCCCACGCCCATGAAGGACAGGAAACGCACCCTGCACTCCGACAGCACTTCCTGCGTCTGGGGAACACACGGGACAGACACGGCCATGAGGGAAACACGCATGCTCCACTGGCCCTTTGATGAATGACAAAGCTTGGCTGTATTTCCTGAGGTCATCCCTCCGCGGTTCATTCGAGAGTGGTGTACCTCTCTGGTGAGTATGGTGAGAGTGGCAGGAGCCACGTTGACAGACACGGGGGTCCAGTCCTGCTTCCCTTTGCCGTTCATTGCAACCGCCAAAGCCTCGTTGACTGTGTCCATGCCTGAAACCACAGACCAGAGCAGAAAAACATGACTGCCTAGTCTCCAGACAGACAGATAAATGGTATAGGAAGACACACAGCAAAGCAAAGCCACACACTATCACATATACAAAGAGCCTGCCAACTTGTTGGACTGGAGCCCCAGTCAAAGCCACATAGCTCACCAAACTGATATGTGAAGAAGAGCTTTCCTTACCCATGCTTCCCTTACCTACTGGCTTTGCCACAGGTACGTTACCAAGGTAATAGACCAGGAAGCGCTGGAAAAGCTCATTCTTGGGAACAGGGAACTCTGTTGAGAAGAAAAAAAAAAAGGATGAACACGACTTTGTGATTGAGGAAAGAGTCATTTGGAGCAGTGCTGCAGTATGAGCAAAACGTGAGCGAGAAGCAGTATTGTACCTTGAACAGGGATGTCCATGGGTTTGCATGTGTCAGAGTTCAGTCTGCTCAGCCCAGGCTTGGTTGATTTCCTCTCTGTCATTATCTAAGGACACAAGGCCAGAGACAGGAGTCAAAGCTCTGTATGGAGAGGTTTAAAGGGACAGGTCAGATGAGAATGTGATTGGGGGGAAACTCACCTTGGAGCACATCTCATGAAGGCTTGTAGCGATGTTCTTGGCCGGGGAGTCACAGCGGAAGACGTGACACTTCAGGACTTGGGTTAGGTTGTCTCTTGCCACATAAGCAAAATCTCTGTACATACAAAAATACATAGTTCATATACAGATGTATGAATGCACATATCACATTACGAAACACATAAGAAGGATGGTACAATACTGCACAGTGCTACTAAAAGAAGCCAAAAATTACTGTACTATACCTTTCCCTGCACACGGCATCAAAATGCAGCAAGAAAGAAAATATAGGTATGTTAAAACAGAGTACGTTCACTATTGCCTGGGGAGAGAACGTCCACAAGGGATTTCCAAAGACCCATAACGGCTGTACCACACACACACCACCAGGGGGCAGTGGTGAATCACAGCTTTTTTTTATTACCGAATGCAAGAGTTTCTGTGGGATGCAGTGCCTCTCTGCCATGACTCATGACCCAACCAGCTGGATGTGTATTACTTTTAATGGCCCAATTACAACAGTGCAAATACCACCACATACAGCAGTCTACGATGAGGAAACTCCACTGCATTGCTAATTGGGAGAAGTAAAAACTACCAGCATAATAACAGACTAATCATATGTAATATTTCTAAAGTAGGTGTAAATGTAAGATGAAGTGACTGTTGCATTACTGTTAATACTATAATGCCATATAATATGGCTGTGTAGTCCATAACGGGCTGAGACTGAAACTGGGAATGAACACTGATCTGGTGCAGTGCTGGTAGCGTGACAGGGGAGGTGGCACACTGACCTGCCATTGTCTCTGCCGACGCCCCACACACGGATGCTGTGGATGGGCTGGGAGTGCAGCAGGGTCTGGCCCAGGGGGTCGATCAGGTTCATGGTGTCATTCTCCAGGACCATCAGCATGTCCTTACCCTGGGAAAACAAACAAACAAACACTCCTCATAACACCATCCTCCTGATCCACAAGCCTGTCTGTATCTCACAAGTAAACGTGTGATCGTGATACAGGCCTAGCACTCGATAATATTGGTCAAACTCCCAAGTCTCAAGACAGGCTGGGAGAGCTATTAAAGCTTCAGAGCCTCAGACAGGAAGTCTGGAGTCCCGCCTCTTCCTGTGTGCTCCTCCTCACCTCCCCCCAGATGCCTGCTGTGTCGTGGAGATTGTGTTTGTGGTAAGACAGCTGTCTGATGCAGTTGTTCACGGCAACGCTGCTCTTTCCTGGCGCCATATCCTCTTCGGACATCTCCACCCAGCCCAGGGAGCGCACAGCGAAACACTGGCACGATGCACACACATGCACACACACACACACACACACACACAAACACACACACAAAGGCAAGCATAGACAGCAGGCGCAGGAGAGAGGACAGAAAGAGGGGAGGGAAACAGTCCAGTTAGGAAAGGGAGGAGTTGTGTTGACATCCATGATCAGACTGAAGACCCTTCCTTCTGGATTATCGTGGTGACAGATGTGTTTCTGAGAGAGACGAAGTCCATGTACTTTAGCCTCCAGATCAGTGCAGAGAGGACCAAGCTTCTCCTCCTCCTCGGAGTGGGAACAGTTATAGCTACACAGAAAAATACAGAGGTAACAGTAAGATTTACAATTGTCGAATGTTACAGCCAACACCATCACTGGTTTGATCTGTTGTCAATTTACTTGAGGTTGATGGAGGCATAGCGCAGAGTTGCTCCCTCAAACTCCTTCAGGCTCTGGTCAGACGCCACCTCTCCCTCCTCCTAAGGAAAACAACAACACTAAGGTTAGATGTGTAAACAACTCTTTCTCCGGGCTCACACATCAACAACTGCTGCCCAAGTTTGGCTAAATCCTAGATGCATCCAAATGGTACGTGTGACCTGATGAAGTACCAATATTGGAAACATTGTCCACGTTGAGTTACCTTCCACGGTTCTTCCTCTACAGCTCCTTCATCCGGGTTAGACATATCCCCCCATGTCTCCTAAGGAGAAGCAAGAATGGTTTCAAATATACATAACAGCAAAGCACAACATGCTAAAGGACAAGCTCACAACCCATGTCTGTGTAGTGCTTTACAGCCTCGGTACGTGTAGAACCTCACCTCTGGTTCGGTCTCCAGGGACATGCTGGAGGACATGATGGAGTCCCCCCCTGGCTTATCCAGGGGGGATGGAGGATCCCACTGGGTGGTTCCTGTGGGGATGTGCCAGTAATACGTGCCTGAGGTGTCTCGGACACGCATCCAGCCTGATGGCAGGTCTGTGTCCGTCTCAAACGCATTGGAATCCCAGAAGGACTCTGGGGAAAGAGGAGAGAGGAAAAAGGGGTTATAGAGAAGATATAAAGATAAGTGACAAATCATTTAAATAATTCAAACGATCCCTGGATCCTCACTGACCTCTGTTTCCATTGGGCGAGCCTTCAGCAGGGCCATCTTGAGACAGTGCAGTCCAGTTGGATTCCTCATCACTCGACGGGCCGTTCTCATTGGAGAACAGCAGACAAGCACTTCTACCCGTCACGCATCCCTCTTTATCCAACTCCACGTGGCTCTGCTCGGACTCTTTCTTTCCGCTGGTACGGGTCAAGCTCTCTTCGTCTCCCTCAGACTTCTCCTTTTCTTTGTCGTCCTCACCCCCCTCCTTATCCTCGGAGGATTCCAGAGAGTCGATGAGTATTGGATCGTTGAGGAGGGTCTTGGACTCCTCTTCGGTCAGGCCCAGGGCATGGATGGTCTTGGGGGACACGGTGTGTTCCTCGTTCCCCTGTTGCTCTTCCTGAGTGGTGTTCTGCGGTGGGTGATCGTCCTCGTTTCCATTGAGGTTGATGTTGCAGTTGTGGTCCTGGTCCTTCTCTGCTACCTTGCGCAGCTGGTTCTGGCCATCTTTGACCCACTTGGCATTGCTACCAGTTGACTCCTGGTCACCCCAATTGCTGCTGTCATTCAGCTTGTTCTTCAACTCTTCATCCTGTCGCTGGTTGTTGACTACGTATGACACCTCATCATCATGACCACCCATGGTACCATGCAGCAGCCTGGAGAACATGGTGAAAATAGCTTACTGATAACGAAGTAAATAACCTACCTTTTATACTATTCAACGGCACCGCTTTATCTGTTTGAGTGTCGAGCGCTCAACGTTGTGCGAGGTGTAACATATCTTGTCCATTCAATAACTTTGACATTGACACGTATAGAAAGCTACACTGTATGTGACCCAAAGATAGTTAGCAACCATTAGCTCGCTAGCGCATTTTGGCCTTGACTAGACCCTAACGTATTTGCAATGGAACATCATGTAAGCCATGGAGGGAAGTACAAAAATGTGCAAGCTTTCTACCATTCGAAGGAAACAATGTGTTTTGTGTCCGGTTTTCTTTAGCTTGCATCTGATCAGTCATGGCCCTTGACAGCCATTACCAGCTTGAATTAGCTACTCGTAGCGCACCATCCGCCATCATCAGCAGCACTGCAGCACCTTTGGCACTGGCTAGCATGGCTGAGCTAACGGGCTAGATAGCAAGCAAGCTAGCTACAGTAACGTTAGATCGGAGACAAAAATACTATCACAAAGCGAGATATCTTAAATCTCACCATTGATAATACATTTTACTTACTTGCGATGTTTGTGTCCTTTTTCCAATATATTATCGTTATGGTTACATATTTCCACAAATTGCGGGAATTTTCTGCGATGGCTTGTCTGTGTTGTGGAGTCAAGTGATGGAGATGGAGGCTGGGTCCTGCGTCACTGACTTGTCACGCAGTTGCCACAGTAAGAAAAAAAGAAAAAAACTTATTTGTAACTGCGTTTAGATTTTACATTGCATAGCCGTGCGTGTGAAAATCCACCTACACATATAACAAATAATCGGACATTATATTAATATTCATAAATCACTTATCAACTTTTTTCCTCACTGCCCAAGTACCGTCCCGAAGTGCAAAATGAATCGTCCCAAACTGAACTTGACTTGTCCAAAATGTAAATCCTTGTGTTTTTGCATTTTAACATTCTGACATTGGTCTCTACGTTATTTGCAACATTAAGTAATCCATACAGTCGTGGGGCTCAAATCAATATCTGCATTTCAATGTGAATACACAATAGAGCACACAATTTTTATTGTGGGGCTGTAGTAAAAGTTTCTAAAGGTTTGAAAAAAGTTTCTAAAAGGTCTAAATATTTTCTACAAAAAGTTATTAAAGTTTGAAAACATATTTGCATCATTGATGAGTACTCAATGAGGACTTTACTAAAATCTGCTCTGCTTTAGGCTTCTCTGTTCTCTCATCTCCTTTCACTGTGTGTTTCGAAAAAACTTTTGAAAGGTTGAAAAAATATTTTCGGAAAGGTTGAAAAAGTTTTCGAAATTTACTTTGTAAAAACTTAAATAATCGTTGTCACCATTGAACAGTTATGAAAACTACAAGCCCCTTTGTGTACAGGGATAAACAAGAAGCAAAATATTTTTAGAGAGATGCAGATTTCTCTTTTTAATATACTTTTATATAAATTACATACATTTGTATGGTATAAGACATGCTTGTTTTTGGCTTTTACCCCTGTGATTCAGCACAAACAAGCAAGCTAGTGGAGGTACAGAAAGAATGCATGTTATGAAATAAAAAACAAAGCAGTTTAACTTGATGAGCCAAAGATGGAAATAACCCAGGGGGGTTGCAACAATGTATTAAAGTAAAAAAAGCAAGCGGAAACAAAGTGACAGATGGCCAAATGTAAATGTTATCTCCTTATTGTCCGTTGCATCTTCATCCTTCTGTGAAATGCTGGAAGTTGCCTGAGGCATAAACACAATGGTGGAACACAAGCAAGCTGGTAAAAGAACAACACGAAGAAGAAGACATGAACACAATGGATTATTCCTTTATGAAATACAAGTGCAACAGCAACCACCAAAGTGAGAATTTCTGATGTAGCAAATAAAGTCACATTTGGCCGGACTTACAGTTCAGCTCCAGGTGATTGCAGAGACAAGTCTAGACGAGGCTGTGGTTTAGGAGGACAACCTCCTAGATTACACATCCCTACAACTCCATGAATGGAGTAACACTGTCGAAGTACACATGTAGACAAGTGAATTCCTTTCTTCATCCTAACTCCCTGGAGAACACTGTTGAAACATTTGGTCTGACAGAGGCTTACAGCAGAGGCAGTAGTCATACAACCCAATTGCATACATATAACTTGCCCTTAATACGACAAACAAGAAACAAAACAACCAGTTTTTTTCAAGACGAGATTCAGGATCATATAACATGTAATGTTTTCATAAGAGCTTCCATTATCAGATATAGGTATGAGGGCGCAGGCCGCGTTACAGTGTCTGACCTTAGATAGTGAGCCCCCTCCAGAGGTAAAGAAAGGTTCAACATTAAAGGAAGCAGTGGAACACTGACCTCCACAGGTTAAACAGTCACACAGACAGACAGAGGCTGCTATTTAGTCCACATGATTGAGAAACGAACAGTCTGGACAGTCAATTCATGATTCCTGCAAGGATGTGATGATGCAACGTAATTCCTGCAAGGACGTGACGATGCAACAATGTCATAGATGTTGAGAATACGAATAAAAATAAGTCTTGGTAAGTCGAGAGGGGGGAGTGAGAGAAATAAAGCTAAATTAAAATCAAACCCAAGAATAAAATAAGTGACTGTTGCGGTTTTCATTTCAGAGAAGTGACAGTGGCGTTGAGAGCAGCAGTAAGTAGTGACAGTAGGAGTTTAAGGCAATACTGGTAAGCACCACATCTCTGGGTGATATTCCCGAAGATATCTGGGGCTTCGTGGTCGGGGTGGTGGTGGTGGTGGTGGGGCATTCAAGGTGAAAAGGCTGTTTCACTTGTCCTGCATCTTTTCTAGGATGGGCACGATCATGTCAAACTTAGGTCTTTTGGCCGGATCTTCATTCATGCAGATCTTCATGAGCTTGCAGATGTGGGGCGAGATGCCAGGCGGGATGGTGGGCCTGAGGCCTTCCAGGGCCACCTTAGGGCAGAAGACCAGACGAGAACATCAGAGGAACTCAGAGAGCAACAAGAACTAACACCAACCCGACCGGTGCCCTCACCTTCATGCCGATTTCCATGTTGGAGAGGTCAGCAAAGGGCACTTCTCTGGTGACCAGCTCCCAAAGCAACACGGCGAAGCTCCACATGTCAGATGACCTTCTGTTGATCTCCTCAGGCTTCTTCTGCAGGGCTGAACATGACGGGGACAGGCGAAAGGATCATTCAAAAGCAACAACCTTTCACAAAGAAATACAAAAATCAGTCCATCTAAACGGAGACCCCCCCCCCCAGCTACGACATGTTGGGAGGCGTACCTTCAGGAGCGACCCAGGCTGGAGAGTACATCCTACCAGGACACTGGAAGGAGAACTTAACGTCTGACATGCTAATTCTGGCTGTCATGTCTTCGTCAATCTGTCAACATATTTCAGGGACACAAAGGATTGGTGTGTTACTCACAGAACGCTCTCTGAAACACAATACAATAGGCCACCGACGAACAGATTTGACAAGCCACTGACAGATAACAAAGGCAGAAACAAAGCATTCTGTCATTGGTGGTGAGCTGTTCCAACAATCGCCCTTAGTGAAGCTTCAGGAAGTGTGCGAGCATTTCTCACCATGACACTCTTGCTGTTAAGATAGTGGCGAGGGATCATTGGCTCCAGGGTGTGCAGGAAGGCCATCCCACAGGCGATGTCCAGAGCAAACTTCACCGCTTGTGTCTGGTCAACAACAAAGTCTGGCAGGAGGAGGACACAAACATGTCATCTCGGTCATGCTGGACAGCGTGACCAGGCCAGACCTCTAGAGTGCTGCGCTCTACAGAGCTGTGCGAGGGGGCTGGTACTCACTGGTGCCCTCGTGCAGCACGTTGTAGAGGGAGCCATAGGGCATCCAGTGTGTGATAATGATGGGGTGGGGGGCGGGAGGAGCCTGACAACCCCCCAACATGGGCAGCACGTTTGGATGGGAGAATATCCTGGGATGAGCCCAAGGAGGACAGACAAACACAGTGGGAAGGAGGCAGACAGGAACAGGATCGGGACATGAATAGGATTGCATGGGGGACAATCCAAAATTAAACCAATAGACGTACATACGCGTAAGATTAAATCAATGAAAAGGAAAACGTAACGAAAGGATGGCAGACATTTTACTTGGAACATCACATGACAAACATCTTGTCACACAACAATGTCAAAACACTGACTACCTGAGTTTGGGGTACTCTTCGTTGAAGTCTCTGCTCTTCCTGGTGGTCCAGTCTCGAACCTTCAACACTTTCACTACTACCTCGTTTCCCTGCCAACGGCCTTGCCACAACTAAGGAACAATAAGACTGCCTCAGCTCCCAAGGGAACACTCCACATAATGACAAAAGGGCCTTGTACATTTGAGATATTTAATACAAAAGATGTTTACCTCTCCAGACTGGTTCTCATTGATTTTCGCCAGGAGGGAGAGCTGTTTGAAGTCAATGCCAGCATGTTTGTTCAGAGTGCCATTACCTGCATGCCCACAAACACAAGACATGAGTAAGGAGACAAGCTCGAAAGAACTGCTTTTGAAACGTAGAAAACTGGCGTGGGAAAGTTTGCTGCCACAGTCGAGTGCAAGCGAGGCCGACATGGAAAATGTCTTTGTTCATCCATTCTTTCACACAGAGCTTTATATTTCAACCAGTCCTGCTATGGATCCATTGTGACTCACGTGGTCGAGTCCTGGTGGTGCCTTTCCAGAAGGAGTCCTTGAAGGGAACCTTGCTCAGGCTCTGCCCCATCTTCTCTGCCTTCTCTGAGAGAACCAGACAGACCGCACAGTGAACACCACCAAACGACACGGCGGATGCATAAGAAATGAGAAACCAAGGATCTGTTTCTATGAGCTGAAGGTGTGTGGCGATGTGCAGTATGTGTCTAGGAAACACCACCTTTGAGAAGGTCACGCAGGTGCGGTTTTGCTTTGTCCAGAGGAGTTTCTCCATACTTGTTACAGATGCTAACCTGGGCCCCGTTAGTCACCAGGTCCTGAGGCACACAGAGATCTCGGTTAGGACAGCAAAGTCACGGAAACCCAGACTCCGCAATGGCCACCAGGGGGCGCTACTGACCTCAGCCACCAGGTCCTGACCCCAGAAGCAGGCGTAATGCAGAGGCGTGTTGCCATGCTCGTTTGCAGTGTTGGTGTCTGCTTTGCACTGGATCAACTGAGGGGAGACAGAAAACAGGAAGAAATCACTCGATTACATCCCAAACAAGGTAGTCCTGTTTGGGTTATACACAGAGGTGTTAAGCCATGTACGACTGGCCTGGTGAGCACCCCTGTCTGCTGACACATACCAAAGGTATTGTAGCAGGTCTAATATTAAACCTCATCACAGCTGTGGCCTGCAGCTCTGAAACAGACAACCTGCTGTAGTAGCCGCAAGAGTATAGGGATACCAGTTCTGAAGAGGCTCACACCATGAACCAGGGCTTTACCCTGTATGGATAAGGTATACCTATGTAAACACTAGTGTGGAGCTGATATAAAAGAGGTCAAATTCAAGACTTCTAGTTCATACTTGGAGTGTAACAGTTGATAGGGTGCTAGTATGGGCATGCATTGAGAGGCACTGGTCGCAACTAGTGGAGTTTTAAAGCCAAGATTACATAGCACATTACCAAACAGCATACACCCATCATTATAAAAAATAAATAAAATAAAGGCTCCCAGTGTTTGCCTCCTTATTGACATGATGGACCTTAGCAGCTCTGATTGCCGTTCAGCCAATTCAGGTTCCTGGGTTTCCCCAGTGAAACACACAGATTCTTTATTTGATACCGACAGAGCTAAGAATACCAGGGACAGAGCAGAGACGGATGAGAGAGCACACATCCCCCTGGTGTCGGCCTTCACACTGAGCCCCCACCTTCCCCACAATGTCCCTGTGTCCGTGGCTGGCGGCCAGGTGCAGGGGCGTGTCGTCTCCGCGGTTCATGACGTTGATGCGAGCCCCTCTCATGATGAGCATGTCCACCACGCTGGAGCGCCCCTCCCGGCACGCCCAGTGCAGGGGGCTGAAGCCATGGTCGTCCCTGCGGAAAGAGCAGCACAACTTAGATAACAGCATCCCCCCCCCCCCCTTCACGTGCGGTTAGCCTTATCTGCGCACAAGGAGGAAATCGAAACGTGAACTTCTCTCTCTTTGTAGGACAAGAAGCTACACAGAAGCCCCTGGACTCACTAAGGCTGTTCTATGTGAAGAGCATTGGAGATTGAATACTGTTGTATTTCTAACAGTCTAATAAAACCTATTTATGCAACGGTCTACGGCCATCTAACCATCTGGAGCCTCAGTTATAAATTATGAGAAATTGCCCCCTACAGCATATCCATAAATGCACGATAAGCAAGTACTTCCTGAGCCTGCTAATGGCTCTGTGCCGGTGTCCAGGCCTGCTGGAATAGTTACAGCCATTGAGTGCCTAAAACGATCAAAAAGCCGATGAGAAAAAGAACAGAGCAGTAAAGGCAGCAGTGAGGGGATTTGGGTACTGTGCTGTACTTCTGCCCAGCCGCAAAAGCAAAATGAAGAAGCGGAGGCAACTGACTCACTAGAATTCTGCTCGTCAATGTCTGCAAGCCTGAAAACTGGTGGAGGGCCAGACCAGCCAGTACTGAGTGTGTGTGTGTGAGAGAGAGAGAGTGAGAGAGAGAGATCCTAGCCTCTCCAGCTCAGATGCAGTGACAGGGACATGTCTCAGACAGGAACCTCGGTGACAGGAAAGTGACTGGCACCTTAATACAGCGTCTCAGACATCTCCCTGAATGACAACCATGGCAATGACTACTACTACAACTCGTAGCAAGACAGATAGGCCAGAGGACAAGGTCAAAATGTGTGTGAAAACAGAGCTATGCTGTAGTAGAAAGGCAGTCAGGAAGGGGAGGGATGCAATTGTGCAATTCACAGCTGTCCTTATAAGGATTTGGAAGACTTCCTTCACCACTTTGCACAGTCAAATCTGCACAACACACACACAACTACACATGGAGCATGACTACAGCTGCTGTGTGTCATTATTTCATCATGCATTTGTCTGGGTCCCTCCCCCCTCCGTCTTCTGTTTCTTCTCACTGGCCTTCGTCCCCTCTTCCTTCTCCAGAAGCTCTCTGATCAGAAGCCTTCCAGCTGCCCCTCCAGCTCTCTCTGTCTGTGGACGGCTGGGGAGGAAAAACAGAGACTCTTCTCTGTTTCCTTAACTCATTTCAATATAACTCGGATGTCGGGCTAAAAGTTACATGCGCCAACCAAGTGATCCTCAGAAATAAAAGTCCTGCACTTGTTCTGCAGTTGAGGGAGGGAAACAATGTTTGGAGCACTGAGGGAGTATTGTGATGGAAGCAGCACACACACACACAGGCGGTCTGTGTTGAAGAAAACCCAGCATCAATGAGGCCCTCAGAGACCCTCCATGAGGGCTTATGGGAGACCTGCTGTAGCTAGCCTGGATCTCATCAGAGCACACCGCACCCCCCCGTGATGGGTCAGGATGCCTAGCTCTGCCCGGGGAGCCGGTGGAGACGGGAGGTTGGGGGGGAAGGGGGTCTCGTCATACTGTTGAGGTGCATAGGGGGACTCTCCAGCCCTGCCCCCCCCCTTCCTCTCTCTCTGAGTGGGGTTATTTCAGGCAGATCCACCTGCCAACAGGGCTCAGACAGTCTGACGGTGGACACCAGGGATGAGTCTCCTGTACTGTATATCTCAGCACTGACATCACCGTGAACTCAAAAGACGGCCACAAATTTCGACAGATACAAATTCGCTTCATGTAGCCTAAACACCCACCCACACAGGCCATACACACATCTAGCCTATTAAATGAGGAATCAAGTCACCACTTAAGACAGGCATTCACATCAGGTGACTTACTACAGAGAGATTTACATTTAGCAGACGCTCTTATCCAGAGCGACTTACAGTAAGTACAGGGACATTCCCCCGAGGCAAGTAGGGTGAAGTGCCTTGCCCAAGGACACAACGTCAGTTGGCATGACCGGGAATCGAACTGGCAACCTTCGGATTACTAGCCCGATTCCCTCACCGCTCAGCCACCTGACTCCCTCAGAGATCATGCAGTAGAACTGGACTTCAATGTGACCTGCAGCTGGCTACAGTGGACTCCAGCTGTCTTCACACCCCAGTCCAAACCAGTTCCTCTCATTTAGACCAACATGGTGACCCTCCCTCCCAGATCGAGGGGGCTGTCTGTTTGTCTGCTCCCTGCCAAATAGTCAGCGCCGGGGGGGGGGGGGGGGGGCAGCTTTCTTCCTGTATACAATTCCAATGGTCCTAACCCAACAAGGAGCCTCAAAGCAAACAAAATGGCAAACAGAACAGATTTTTATGTCTACAGATTATCTTGTGGGTTTGCTTATACTATAAATAGGCTACTGCTACCATGGTCTTTCACGCCACTCTGGTATACGACACACAGTAGAACTGTCCACGGCAGAACACACACACACACAGAATACAAACAGGGTATTATATGGAGAGGGGGTTGGGCAGACGGACTAATGGTTTGCCATTTTCACAGCAATTCACCCAAAGAGACAAAGGAAACGTTTTGATCAAACTCCACCTCTAAAGGAAAAGAGGCAACAAGAAAATAAACTAGTACAAGTCATTAGTGGACCAACCAAGCGACCAACCAGCAGCTGAAAAGAAAAGTAATCAAGTGTACATGTTTCTTTTTACTGCACCCTCATTGGGCTATTTTCACTATAATTGACCTTTCCATCTAGGAGGAAACATATAGGAGACATTAGCGACACTATCTAATACCACAGGGAGAGCAGCACAGGAAACAGAAGAATGTAGAAGAGGAAGGTGATATTCTCTGCTACTGCCGCAGAGCATTCCTCGGTGGAAAGCTCCGACACACATACCAGCCCTCGCTCTCACCCACACAGGAGAACTCTCCCTCCTCCTCACACTGGGTCTTGCCCACAACAATACTCCTCCCCTTCTTCCCTGCTCATTTTGGGTGGGTTGTAGACAGTTCCCTGGAGGCTTGCGTGTTATTCCTTGTAAGGAGATTCAGCATACCACTACTACGCTCTGCACAGCATGCACGTGAGCACAGTGAGGCTACCATTAGCGAGCACACAAAGGCCCATACTGCCGTGACTTGGGAAGAGATGAGGGAGACATGTGTTCAGTGCAACTGGTTGTGACCATTTGAATTGTGGGCTTTAAAATCCATGCAATCTCAGTTAATGCAGGGCCTGAACCCCCCAGTGTAGCGTCTCCTACTAGGATGACATATATCAGCCAGTCAGGAAGGCCTCACTCACACACAATCAACTAATGGAGATGTTTGGCAGATGTAAGGGCGGATACTGTATTGCTGTGGTCATTCTCATTCACACAGCCTATCTCTTATACATGGTCAAACAGCAGCATACGGGCTACATGAAAGTGACATGTGCAATGCTTTTAAAAAAATACAGATTTATTACATGGATGAGCGTGAAAGAGTTTGGCCACAGTACTGAAATCTCCAACTGTGTGCAGTAGTAAACAAACTAAGTCTAGGCCTACATATTAACACCTGACACAACTGCCTCAGAGATAATGCCTTTAAGGTTAGTTATTACGGGCCTCTGCGAATTTTCCAATGCTGAGACACATCTGAACCAAAGACCAAAAAAGCAACATCCTCTTCTAAGGTCAGTCTGGGAGACCCATCAGGTCTGTTGTGCTTCCCCTACATCACCTGAGGATCCAGAAGAGGATGTCCTCTCATACTGATGAGCCTATAGGCCTATAGGTCTGGAGGCTTGACACACAGTCACACAGGCCTGCCAGATGTCTCTGTCAAGAGGCAATTAAGAAAGACCGAAAGCACAAGACCCCCTTCTCATCCCTGCCAACCTCCAATACCCTGATCACACATACAAGTCAACGAACTAAGAAACTAAAGAAAGTGTTCACGAGAAAAACAAGCAAACAGCAGGCATTCCATTTGAAGATGTTTGCCAGATTATTATTTTTTGTGCTTTATTTTAAGATCACATTCCAGGCCAAGTCATGTGTCCGGAAGGAAGTGGGTTCAAATCGCAGGTCATGACCACACAGATGTGGACAGACAAGCTGAGAGCCCAGCCCCAGTGTGGGGTGGTGCCCTTAGCGTCAAAGAGATAACGACAGAGTAATTAGCCTTTGATATTACTTATCTGTTCTCTGTAATGTGAGTGTAAATCAAAAAGACCTTTCCAGGTTGTTGTGCATATATGAACCGTGTGTGGGTCCCTCTGGGATGTTTTCCCATTCCATCAGTGTGGAACTAATTATGTGCTGATAACTCAAGGCACTAACAGAACTGGATCAGGGGGTAACAGATAGAAATAACCTTCCCTAGAGTTGCTCAAATGGTTTATGGGATGAGTAGCGTGTCATGACCCAGAGAAATGAGTGATCAGGCTACTAGGGTGGGATCCCTACTGTTAGGCGTGTCCATGTGATGGTAACATGTGATTTATCTTTTGTGATACAACACCCATAGTGTGTATTACACAGTGTATATTACACATACGGATATGCATTTCACAACCTCTACCAGTGCTGCTGTGCTTTCTTGTTAAGATGACTGATGACTTGGACTCACCCTTGGTTGAGGTCGTTCTCTGTGTTGTCTAACCATAGACGAACCGCCACTGCATTGCCTTCCCGGCACTGGGTGAAGATATCATCCATGTTTCACTCTTCTGCTAGCTCACACTCACAGGGGCAGCTATAAGACTGAGGAGGACCGGGACCAACTAGAGAGGCTACCAGAAGAATTCAGGGCTAGCCTGGAGAGCATTCGTCCCTCTGCAGACAGAGAACAGCTACAGTCACTGATACTGACCGAGTGGCTCAGCTACACTTCGAAGATCCTAGAAAACAAACGGGAGCATAGATAAATATTATTACATTATGAAAACCGGCCATGTACACTCTTGTGACTCAGTCCTAGATTTGCAACATTAATGTGAAACAAAAAGTGTCCTTCGACACACGGGGAGAAAACACTGCAGTCCAGATGCAAAGAAAATGCTGGGCCTGAAGCTGTCACCTGTTGGGTGGGTGTGAAACGGAGCCAACCTTGATTAATCGACACGAACTTCAAACTTCTTATGACTCACATCCCTTCTTCTAAAACAGGCAGATGACTAATTGCTTAGCTGGAATTTTAACTTAACATTACAAATAACATAATTAACTAACGTCAAAGATTTCATGAGCAAATACAGAATAACACTACTGTGCTCTATAACAGTTAACTATCCTAACATAACGTATTGAGCCATTCATTGTAGCTAGCTGCAGCAACGCTCCTTAGCTTGCAAGCTAGCTGGCCTCTGCTTCTATAGGACTGCCCGAAGCAAAGTTTTGAATCACTGTACTGGGTTAGCTAGTTCGGATAACAAACAGGTTCTCTTTTAGCAACATATAACTTTTTTTTAAACTGAATAAGTCTCTTTCTACGACAGCTAACGTTAAAGGCTGTCTAACTTTAGGTCTGATCGATAGCTACGTTAGCTCGCTTGACGCTAGAGACCATGGTTAATTTTTTCTGCCTCCAGGCTACAGTCCAGACTGTCTTTGACGAAACCGGACGCAAGAAGCACTTCTTTGCCTGACTAGCCAACATCAACCGGGAAATATAAAGACATTTGATAGCCTACGGCAACATAACTTACCCAATAAGTTCTGACAGACAGTGCAACTTATAATGTAAGTATAATGTTGAACAGAAGTGAGGAATCACGCAAATCTCCAAAATTGAAGCATAGAATGTCTTGCTACGTACCCAGTGTCCACACCCTCGCTCGTCATGAGAAAATAGTGCCTGGTCCACAAATCCTAGCGATGTAGCACCCTCTATCGGATAACATTGCCGCAAAAATAATGTTACCGGGCTGTCCAGAGGTGGACCCCCTACTGGTTTGTTAGTCTCAAAGCGGGCGTTGACGAAGAGAAAGTCCCCGTCCGTATGGCTTGACTTAGCCACGTGACACAACAGCTTTAAATTTCATTCAAATCAATACACCTTACCTTGCCCAACGCTCATTCCTTCGGGGCATGTTTTTATAAACGCTGACCAAATTGATGCATTTAGGCAAGAGCGTATCTCTATAAAGACACTATATCCTGTGATGTGTTTGAATTTTTTTGAATTTTTGTGATTTGGGCAAAAAAGTTAATTAATCCAACTATGTGTTTGATAATAAAATGCATTCGATATAAATGTGAAAGTTTGTCATTAACTGTTTTGTAGTTGTGGACTTGTGGTCAAAACGGATCTATTTTGCATAATGAAGTTTGGACTTTGGTAACGAGGAATTGTAGTTGAAGTATTGGGAAACTCATATCCCATCGTCTTTGCGGTAGAGGCAGCGTCATTTTCCTGCGCCAAGTTTAGCTCCTGCTCACATGCGCTGTTTGTGAGGGTAATCAAACGTGGTTTTATCAAACATTATAGATTTTTTTTACCGCTTTTATCCGGTAGATACACGTTGTATTGCGTTGCCATTTGACAGGTAAGTCATTTTACAACTTAGTATTTGAGATCCATCGCAAAACATTGAAAGCTAAACATCTTAACTTCAAAACTGATAACATTTTTACTCGAAGCTATGTCAATTTCATATTTCTTCTACTACCACTTAATTTTAACTTGTGTATGGCTCACAGCAGCGGATTTCTGATTTATTCCCCCGTCACGGCTTAAATTTCGATTCAAGCATGTTCGCTGAGGAAGACGAGTGGAACGATGAGCCGGAAGCCAAAAATCTAACCACAACACTCTTCAGCAATCCCAAAACCGATAGCGCCAATGCAAAGGTCAGTTTATACCTGAATTCAGGATAATTCACCTCAACTAGGTAAACATCTCACCTAAACTAGGACAAGTTGGTAGTTGATACTGACTCTGCTCATCCCACACTGAAGTTACAGAGCGTGGGAAAGAAGAGTCTGTTACGAACTCTCCAGAAGCTTGGATCTGTACCGGACTGGACCAAGACAGGGGTCACGAGGGAGGGCAGTGACAGCGAACCAGAAGCTGTCCCTTCACAACCCAAAAGGAAGAAACGAATTAAAAAACGCAAGAGAGGAGCAGCCAAAAGAGAAGAAGCTGAGAAGGACAGTGGAGAGACCAGTGTCAAAGAGGAATCAGTTGTGATAGCAGCTAAGAAACTTAGGAAGACACCAAAAATATCAGGTCAGTTAAGAAAAATATATTTTTATGGAGTTTAAGTTCCTCTGAACTGCTGGATTCATGATTGGATTAATGATTCATGATGTGTTGTTGCTATTATGGTGCTATGTTCTGTCTGCCTTCAGGACCCACAGAGGTAAAGAGTTCAGGGGACGAGGTCAAAAAAACTGAATTAAATACAGGCACACTAACCAGAAAGCAATGGAGAAACAAAATGAAGAACCAGAAGAAAAAAATAGGTAAAAATAAATACCTTCCAAATGGACAACGTAAGCAGGAAGCTGTCAAACCAGCCAACCAGAACCCCAAGGTAGGACAAGAAGTGAACTCTGATGTTAAAGATGAAAAACAGCCTGCCAAGATCAAACCTCCAACACAAAAACCCAACCAACAGACAGTGGGCAGCAGGGAAACATCAAAAAGGAAAAAAGTCCAAGAAGGTAATAAGATCACTCCCATAGTAGACAAAGAAACACTCACATATTGTAAAAATGACAATAACCTTAAAAAGGCAGCAAAAAAGACTAAAGGAGGCCATGTTAGTGGAGTTGCACTAGAACGCTCAGACCAACTGAAACAGGAAGTGGGAACAGCTCCCTATGGGAACAGGGTGGAAGAGCAACCAGGACCCAGTAAGAGGAGGAGCCAGATAGAAATCAGAGCGCATGGGCGCAAGGTGGAGAAGCTACGGAGACTGCTGCAGGTCCAGGGTTCAGACCGCAAGGACGAGCCCACGGAAAAGGAACAGGAAGAGGTGATGGCGCCGCAGGTTCCTGCTGATCGCTCGTCTGTTCTGAGGTCCCGCATGCAGCAGCGCCTGGAGGCTGCTCAGTTCCGCTATATCAACGAGGTGCTGTACACCACGTCCAGCGGCGAGGCCAAGCGCATGTTCAGACAGGATCCCGAGGCCTTTGGGATCTACCACAAGGGGTTCACTGCACAGGTCAAGAGATGGCCTGCTAACCCCGTGGACAGCATCATCTCATCCATACGGCACAAGTTAGTCACCATGGCAAAATACTTGACTCATGTATTTTCAGCACATTGTTTAGTTTGTATTCAAATTTGGTACCTTTGATCTATATTGGTTATCTCATTCTTTGTTTTGTACTCATGTATTTCCTTGGTTCCAGACCTTCGTCTCTGGTAGTCGCCGACTTTGGGTGTGGGGACTGCAAGATCGCCAGCAGTGTGAAGAACAAAGTGCACAGCTTTGACTTGGCACCCGTCTGTGACCAAGTTACAGTCTGTGACATGGCCAATGTGAGTTTGACCTCAGAATGCAGTAATGGCAAAGTCGATATACAGTTATGTTTACAATTTATGTTTCAGGTACTGTTCACATTTTCAACTTAGTGATTATATTTAATGTTCTATGCTATCCGTTGTTCACCTGTCAACAGGTACCTCTTGACGATGCTACTGTAGATATAGCTGTGTTCTGTCTGTCCCTGATGGGGACCAACCTGGGAGACTTCCTTGTTGAAGCTAACCGTGTGCTGGTGATGGGGTAAGGGGTAATGCTTTGCAAGAAAAGTTATGCGCAGATGTGTAATTTTCACATTTCATTGCAATCCAGCCGTCATTAAAGAAAGTTTCTACGTCCTTTTCCAGGGGAATGCTTCAAATTGCTGAAGTGGCGAGCAGATTTGAAAATGTGCGAAGCTTTATGGGTGCAATGGCCAGTTTAGGATTCAAGTTGGTTTCCAAGGTACTTATTATCTTTCATATACCTGTGTAAGTGTATGGTATGTTCTGGAAGAAAAATACATCACCGTTATAACTTTGTATTCTGCTTTCATCTTCCTCAGGACACAGAGAACAGTCACTTCTACTTGTTTGAGTTTGTGAAGACAGCAGAAGCACCAGAGAATGTCAAGGCAGGATTAGAGCTGAGGCCCTGTCTGTACAAGAAACGATGAGAGCAGTGGGAAAAGGCACCAGCTGGTGAATAAGCAAATGGTCATTTGGTTTTTCCATGATTGTATAGATTGTTCTGACCACCAGGTTTTGACCACCAGAAAATGTTATAACATGATTCCTTTCTTACATTTTAGAGTTTTGCATTGTATTCTTCAAAAAAATGTTGACTGGAAACATTGTTTATTATATAAAATGTATTTTGTTGTCATACATTTGTAAAGGGTAATGTATGATTGTTTAACTTATAAGAATTAAAACCCAGGACAAAGCATTCTTATAAGAGTTTCCTCGATAAAGTCTTCTGAAACCTCGAGTCTTTCTTTAATGTCTATAATCTAGAAAGAAGTGCTATGAGTCTTGGATCAGATCTCAGAGTGTACTGACTAGCCTGACTCTTCTTAAAGAGCATAGCACTGGGTCTAGCTTGGCCACAAGGGGTACATGAGTAATGATGTTGTTCTCAGTCAGACCCCAGTCTTCATTATGTAGCGCTCCATCCAGATATAGAGGACAGTGGTACAGGGGCAGGGAGGAGGTGTCGCAGGGGGGGCTATCTGGTGCCCTGACGTCCGTATTCCTCGCCCTTGCCCTGACCCAAAGGAGTGGGAGGAGACAGGGTTTTGGCGAGAGCGTGTCCTGCAGGGCTCCCAGGCGTGTATCCCAAAGTGCCCCTCTCAACTCCAGCCCACACAAATACACCCCACTTAGAGGTGGAGCTGATGGGCAGCTTGCAGCACTCAGCACCTACACACAGAAAAGACATGGATTGTCTGTAACACCGTACGTAAATGTCCCTGGTGGCACGGCGAGAGTGATCTTACCTGGAAATGCAGGGAGAAGTTAATGATTTCCCTCTGTTTAGCCTTAGCTGCCTCCCTTATTAATGCAGCCAGGAAGCCTCTAGCGTTGCTGAAGGCAGACAGACAGTAGGCACTGGTTGGAGCGCTGGTGGTGTCGTTCCACAGGTAGGTACTGAGCAGCTCGGCCCTCTTCTCCAGGTGGGACAGGGTTGTAAGGGTGGGGAAGGAGGAGGGAGTCCATCTGCTACTGAGGTGCTGGCTGAGCTCTGACAGGAGCGAGGACACCAGGTCCCCCAGATCATCCCACTCTGCCTGGAGGAAGCTGTGCAGAGGGCCCGGGGACACGCCCACAACCCAGCTCTCCTCTTTATGCCCCAGACTATCCTTCAGGGCCTGCAGTCTGTCCCGGGCCTGACTGAGGTCTGGGAGCGGGGCAGGGTGAGGAGAGTCTCTGGTGATGCTCCTCATCCTGCCAGTGGGCCTCTGGGAGTCTGACAGCAGCAGGTTTAGGGTGCGGCTGTGGAGCTTGACCAGCTCCACAGAGAGACCCGTGCTGAAGCCCAGCACCATAGGGTCGCTGGTGTTTGCCAGGGCTCGGACACGGTGCTCCAGTCCCCTCAGGAGGCCTGCAACATCTGTGGTCACGGTAGGAAACAAGTCACGGAAATGACTCATGAGACATCCAACACATACTGTATACAGCAACCTGCAAATAAAATACATTTCTACAATGCTCAGGGAACATTTCACAGTACCAAAGCGTCCATGAATGTGGATGATATCAGAGAGTGTGTGTGGCCCACAGCCCCAGAGAGGAGATGCTGGCTGGAAACAGGCTCTGGCTATACTCTCCACTGCCTCCAAGTCTGTTGAGTCTGCCACATGGCCACCATAGACCAGTTGGGCTGTCAACACAACAGGACACAAAGGTGAGGTCAAGACAGGGCTGTGGAGTAAGAGTGTATTACAAGCACTTGTTTAGAGACAGTATGATATATTGTATTCTATACACCCCTACCTGCTATGTATTCTAATGCCCCGGCCTTGTCATCACAGTGTTTGGCAATCCGAGCATAGGCATCCACCAGTGCCTGCAGGTCATCCTGAGTCCTGGAACAGAAATACATCTGATCCAGCCATGCTACAGAGGGATAGTCACAGTAGTGGTGAAGGTCAGCTTAATGTGCTTGTCATCCCAGGTGCTAGCTGCAGGTTCTCACCAGTGGTAGACGTATCCCTGGCCCAGGTGTCTGTAGGCCTGTCTCTGCAGTAGGACTGAGTGCAGGATGGCACAGCGCAGCAGGGGCTCCAGGCTGGAGGCTGAGATACCAGAAGCCGAGGCAGGCAGAGCAGCAGATACCACCTGGTGCAGGGAAGAGCACAGCTCCTCCTTTACGTCACATGGAGAGTCACAGACCAGGCGAAGAGCACACACGCGGACTGCAGCTACAGGACACGGAGGACAACATTTCACATGATTACATGAGTTACATGAATTTTACATCCAACTTGAAACTTAAAATGGACTGTACATGAGTCAGTAAATGATCTCACTGTGCCACTATAGTGAACATACATGGAATGGAGAGTGGTCTGTATCCTCGTGTGATGAACCACAGTCTGAAGCGAGGGTGCACCTGAGAGGCGGAACTGGGCCCTGCGGATAGGGGGCCCTCCCCAGGCTCCACGTCTGTCTGGTGCACTGAGGGATACAGGAGAGAGAGCCTGTCAATGCCTGCATCACTACTTCTCTAGCTTACATAAGGAAAGCCAGGTATAGGTATGTGAAGATGGTTAATACAGCCATAGCAGATCTTTCTAACCCACCACAGGCTACTCACTTTTGGCTGCAACAGATATCAGCTGATTGAACTGAGTCACTACTTCAGCATCCCATTGCTCTAGGAGATGACAGTTGTTGAAGACCAACCAATGGCCATCGCGAACAGCCAAAGCAAGAGATGAGAGGATGGTCTCTTTTTGACATATAGCTCCAACTGAAATTATTTTCACTTTCACCTGACAAACAAATAAAAATGTTCATTGCATATATCAGGTTGATTAAGTTAACAACAGCAATGAGGCTGGTCATATGAATACACATTACCCCTTTCCTGTCTGTTTGGTACTGGGCCACTTGTTTGAGCCAGTGGAGCGGCTGGATGCTCGCCGGTCCCTCTCTATCCGGACTGGGGAGGGTGACGATCACAGGCCCTTCGTGTCTGGACAGGAAGCGTGAGAGGGCCTCTGGGGAGCCGGTGTGGGGGGCGTCGGGCACCGCTGAGCGGACGGGCTGGCCCAGGTGGCAGGCAGCCAGGTCCTCCGCCACGGCCGCCAGCCAATGGGGGAGCAGGGTCTTCCAGAGCAGAGCCCGCTGCAGGGTGGACAGGTGGGAGTGAGAGCGACAGGGCACGGGCCCCACAAGGGTGGAGGAGGGGAATCGAAGGTACTCTTTCCACTGCTCGGGGGAGGTGGCCAAGGAGGCGATCAAGCCTCTGAAGGGTGGGATGTTCTCCAGCCGTAGAACCCCTGTGTGCGTGTGAGAGGGGAGCCAGCAGGGGAGCTCAGGCTGGGGCGTGGATGGAGATGAGCGGGAGGGTGGAGCTGTGGTTTGAGTGGACGAATCGACAGGGACGTCCATGTCTCCCAGGCCCTTGAGGAAGGCTACCCTCTCCACCTCAGAGCAGGGCTCACTGTGGAGGAAGAGGGCCAGAGATACCAGCAGTCTGAGCAGGGAGGCATGGCTCTGGAACAGACAGGGCCGGTACTGGGCCAGGAAGTGAGAGACTATCCTGTAGGTGATCTCTGCCATGACTGCTCCAGCCAGCACCTCCCCGGTGAAGACCACATCAGGTCTTCCTTTCAGCGCTAGAGCCCCCCTCACATTCAACAGGAAGGTTTTCAGGGGGAAGTAGTAGGTAGGGGAGAGACAGGAAACCTCCTGCAGGGCCTGGTAGAGGCCGGTGGCCAGCGCTGCCACCCTTTGGAAGTCTGCCAGGAGAGGCTTGTGGCGCACCAGCTCCTGGCTCAGATCCGCTAGCTCAGCCTGGAGCCTGTGCGAGGCCAGCTGACAGGCCGACACGCGAGGCAGGAACTGGGGGTCCTGCAGCAGAGGGGTGAACGACTGGAGGATGTACTCGATCAGAGACACCTGAGAACACAGACCAGGGATGGGAAGCATTCAAGATAGCACTCGACTGCTCGTAAAATGAACATCGCACGATACATCTGAAGGAGATTTCTGTCCGGTCACCTCCTCCTGGCTGAGTTTGTCGCGCAGGGTCTGTCTGTCTTGTATGAGCACACAGTGTTGAACCCCCAACTCTGGACACTCCAGCTGCACCAGCTCAGTCAACAGGAGTTCCTGGACCTCCGTGGTGCTCAGAGAGAGGTCGATGACCCGCACCTCCGACAGGACGGACGGGTGTATCTCTAAAGAGGGCGGAGAACAGAGGAGAACTGATATTGACATTTTTTTTACATTTAGTCATTTAGCAGACGCTCTTATCCAGAGCGAATTACAGCAAGTACAGGGACATTCCCCCCGAGGCAAGTAGGGTGAAGTGCCTTGCCCAAGGACACAACGTCATTTTGCACGAGGACCGGCAGCCTCCTGATTAATAGCCCGATTCCCTAACCGCTCAGCTATCTGACCCACTGAAGCGCTACGTTCACACTTAGGACTGACAAAGTTCATCTGTCAAGCGCACAGCTCTTCACCGTTGAGCAGCAGTCGGACTGGCAGACAGGTGCTGAGGAAGAGACAGTACTCTGGGTGGGCCTGTTGGACGGGGCGCCTCAGGCCAGGGGCGCAGTTGCCAGCCGGCCTCACCAACATCTCCAGGAAGTCTGGAGCGTGAGCTGCTCGCTCGATGTGTGTCACCAACACTCTCAGACCTAGTGAACGGAACAAAGCTGCTCGTCATCTACAACCATTCATCAAGCTGATACACGTTATCATGTCCTCTTTGTTCTCCAGCTGACCTTTCTCTGCCCCCTGGCGGACCTTATCCAGCAGGTGTGGGTCATCAGCGCTCACCACCAGCCCGTACTCCCTCTCCTCCTGAGCTGTGCTGTCCTCCACTGGCAGATGGCCTGACAGACAGGGGAAAACTAGAGTTACATTTGAACCATGATATGGTTAAAGGGATTTGGATGGATATTATTCCTCACCAGTGAACAGCATGGTCTGAGAGCTGATCTCCTCGCGCTGCGATGCGTCAGCCAGCAGGGGCCAGCGTTGAGCCCAGGGGCCTCTGTTGCCCCACGTCAGCAGTTTGAGCAACAGCCCGGGAGGCACCCCCTGTACCACGTAGCGGTCCACCCCCAAAGCCCGCACCAGGGCCATCTGCAGCTCTGCAGCCATGGGGAGGGGCACATGATCCAGGGGCGGAGGAGGGGCCTCTGGGCTGGACTGGGGAAGCAGAGAGGTCCTGGGGTCATCGGGGGTACTGCTGATGTTCCCAGTCAGACTCAGCTCCCTCCACTTCCTCAGCAGCTCCATACGGGTGTCTGGTCTGAAGGGACCCAGGTAGGTGATGGCAGCAGCCAGCAGCAGAGCATCACCTGATATGGTCTGGTTATTCATCTCTGTTTCCTGGGAGAGGAACACCAAATATGAACAAAATCCACCTAGGAAAGAATGTATGTGTGCAAATCGAACAAGTCAGTAATGTAAATGGCGGCTGAAGAGAAAGGGATGGAAGGGTGAAGAAAAGAGAGGGATAGAAGGGTAGAGAGATGAGAAGAGAGAGGGATAAATGGATGGAGAGAGGATTACCTCAGCAGCAGCCTTCCAGTCGGTGATGTGGCACACCACCTGCTGGACAGCACTGGAAGCTTCCCTCTCCAGGGCCTCGGCCTTACGAAGCAGGCCAGCCAGCTCCTCCTGCTCACCTCTGAGGACCAGCAGCTCCTTTTCTATGTCGTCGATGTGCTCCCGGGTCTCCTCCTCTTGCAGCCTGGCCACGCTCAGCCGAGAGCGGCTCTCCGCGATACGAAGGTCCAGCTGGATCTTCTTGACCTCCTGGGGGGCCATGTGGCGCTGGACGCAGGCGTATTGGTAGACAGCCCGGACCCAGCGGCACAGGGACTCACAGGCCCGGCTCACGCTTTTCACCGCCTGAGGAGAAAACTCCTTCCTCTGTATGATGTGACTGAGCTGCTCAAACATCTCGCCGTTCAACCTGGAGCGGTCGTAGAACTCCAACTCCTGAAGAGAAGACAGGAGGGTCAGTATGAGGTAACTAACAGAAATAGGTTCCGGTTTTCTGTTTGATATACTCACTGACCTGGCAGAAGTTGGACTGCCCTAGCAAATGCTTGGAGCTATCCCAGGTACATGGATAGTTGAACAGCATGCAGATGGCGTCCATGACGATCACCACACCTGCAGGAGGAACTCTGTAGTGGCGCACCTCGTCCAGGTCATTCTGGCTCAGAGACTTGAGAGCGACCAAGGCAGTCTGGTACAAGGGACTCACCTGGGGACAAGAGTTGAATCATACTGGTGAACAGGACTATGTCCCATACAGGCAGGTTAAGTCCTAGTTATATCCATGGATCTGGAGGTGAGGTGGACCTCCTTGAAGGCGTCGTCTGCCTGCTGCTGGGCCTGCTGAAACTGCTCCTCCAGGTGGGACAGTCTGTTCTCCTCCAGGAGGCAGTTCTGCCGGCTACGGTCACACAGAACCTGCTCCATTTTGATCTTGTGCTGCAGCTGGTATTGACACTGACACGCAGACAGGTGGGTGGACACAGACGGGCAAACAGACAAACATACAGACGAGACGTCATGTTAGACAAGCACTGCTCGCACCGACATTTACACAATTCTAATCATACATGGATGCATTTTCACTAAACGGTGCTCTTCTACAAGCTAGTAACATTACCTGTTGTGTTTCTGCCACTTTGTTCTTGAGTTTAATAACTTCCTGTCTGTACTCCTCAGCCGTGTCTGTCATGTCTCTTACCCTGGCCAGGACTGTTGCCACTCTAATGAAAACAAAAGCTTCATTGTACCGTAGCTCACAGTCGCAGCAGCGTGTGGACATGAACACATGGACTGTGGTGCTCACCTGTTGGCCTGACCAAGGCCCTGCTCATACAGGTGGCTGCAGAGGTGGAAGAAGTGGGCAATGAGCTCCACGTAGGTCTGGGGGCTGAACGGCTGAAGGTTTGGTAGCAGGACGGATGCATATTTCCATGCTGACTGATGTATTTCTGCCATGACTTTGGAGATACTGGCCACCAGGCTGTCCCTGTCTACTACACAGCCAAAGAAACATGTCAACATTTTTAATCCATTCAAATTGTAGGTACTTCATAGGTACTACACCAAAGATCTTTACTTGCTGGGTCGGGGATCTGCAGGTTCTCTTTAAGGTGCCGTGAGGCTGCCTCGACCAGGGTCTGGCTGGACCAGGGCTGGTACACCTCCACACAGCAGCACAGGCACACAGCCCGGGTCACCGAGGCAGTGTCAGCCTCCATTTTACTGATGTCTAGCGAGAGAGGCAGCAGCAGGAACACATGCATGTTCTTCTGGACCTGTTTGAAGTACCTATAGATGAGAACACCACGTTGAAATAGATCATTAGCTACTTCTACTGCAGTAAACACTGGCCATAGCTTGTCAACAGTAATAATCAAGTCTAGCCTGATTAGTGTTTCCTACTTGTCCAGGGCCTGGTCGTCCCTGAGGCGGCTGCGGGAGTTTTTGACGAGAGCGTTGACCTTCAGCACCAGATTCTTCAGCTCCTCATCAGAGTAGAGACCAGGGAAGGTCCCACTGGCCATGACCTCTAGCAACTCCTCTCTGTGCTCCAGGCTGGTCTCCTCGTGAACCAGTATCATCACATGATTTCCCTGCACCCCCGCCTGACTGCCGGCCTCCTTCAGCATGTCCCGTAACGTCCTCTCATTCCCTGGATGGACCTCCATCAGCTGGTAGCCGGTGAGATAGGCAGCCAGACGCACCGTGGTCCTTCGCCCTGTGCCTTTCACCACGCTGAAGAGCACTCCGTGTCCACCGGGGAGGAACAAAGCCCTGAGGGTGTGCAGCAGCTGCCGGAGCCTCTGTCTGTGCACCACGTAGCTGGACGTGCAGCTGTATTTATCCTCCAAATCCCCATCTTCCCCCTCCTCTTTGCTCTTGACTGTGAGGGCCAGCTGTTGGAGGAGCAGGCCCGGGTCTCTCTCCTGATAGGACACGTTGCGTTTGAAGTTGTGCTGCTGAGCCATGGAGGCGAGAGGCTCAAACAGCTCGGGACCGTAGACCAGGTTACACATCGAGGCCTTTAAGTCCTGCAGAAGCTGCAATGGAACGAGCCTGGCTGAACCTGGCCCGGGCCAATGGATGCTGTCATCCTGTGAGGATGGTTCAGACAGCCTAAGGCTCCTCTTCCAGTCCGACTGACTGGCCGGTTTAGGACCTTTTGGTGGCGAGGGAGACAGACATTGTAGAGAGCTTGAAGCTGGGTCTGGCAACGGTAGACTGAGATGCTTATCTTTCTTGGAAATCTCTTGATTTTTGTTTTTATCAAACAGATCCTCTTTCCCATTGGCTGATAAACTAAAACCAGAGTAGCTCAGCCTGAGCTGCTGGATCTCCTCCTCCTCCTGTTCATCTGCTGCCCCAGGCAGGGGAGACTTTGTAGGCTGCGTGAAGGCCAAGGCCTCAGTATCCCTCTCCGTCTGACTGGGTGAGGCTGGGAGCTGATGGGGGGACGTAGGTGGGTCTTCTGTTATAGAAGAGGATGTGCACGTGGGGGGAGTTGTAGAGGACATGGTTTCTTCTCCTCCGACAGCTTGGGCCTTGACTGTCATCCAGCCACTGTAACTGTTGTCTGACACCTGGGCTATGAGTGACACCAGGGTTTGGCTCTCGTCTTCTGAGCACAGCCGGTCTCCAAAGGTACGCAGACACTCGTGCATCCAGAGGCGAACTATGTTGAGCACGTTGGCCGCTGGGCCGAGCGTGGTGGGAGAAAAGCAGGGGAGGGCGGAGGAAGAGAGCACGGCCCTGAGGCTGACCTTCTTCTGGGGTGGATGTCTGCCGGAGGCGCGCGGTGCCCACAAGCACATCCCCTGAAACACCTTCTGCAGGTCATGCTGGGAGAACAGGAAGTGAGGCCTCAGTGGAGTCGGCAGGAAGTGCTCGCACACAGACTGGTACAGGTCTAGAGTAGCGGCGATGATACAGCGGGTCATGTCTGCGTACCTCGGCATGCCCTTGAACTCTTTCAGCCAGGTCTGAATCAGTGGGGAGTGGACAGAGAATAGAACATCTACAGATATACTGGGCAGCACTAAGACGGAGAAGAGACGCAAGAGGCGGGAAGAGATGCTGTTGCAGCTTGGTTTGGTCACTGCGGACGTGCTGCAGGTACCCAGGTAGCGGATAGCTCCAGAACCGAACAGCTTGAAGTGGTAACCATCAGACGTCAAAACGCCTCCCCTCGATATGCACTGTCGCAGAGTCTCCAGAGCCATGGACGTCTTTCCAAATACATCTACAAGCATATGATAGTTATTAACAAATGAATGGAAGAATTTCCGCAAATAAACAATACGCTAGATACCTTAGTTAACTCATAGTTTGTGTAACTGTAACTTTATAATAATGACAGGTTTTCTATTCACCACAGGCGGCCTTGTGTAAATCATCCACAAACAGCAGGTGTCTGGCCTGTTTGTTTTGGCTGCCCATGGTACCCATCGGTGTCTTCTGTTTGCCCATGCTCTCCAGGACACCACGCAGGTCAGAGGCGCGCAGGCGTGGGCCGGCAATGAGACGGATGTGAGGCCTGTCCTCGTTCATCAGGGACTGACACAGCATGGTCTTCCCTGAGCCAACCTCTCCCACCAACAACACTGGCTGGTGAGCCTCCAGCATGAGGTCCAGTAGACACGCATATTTTTGATACTGTGTCAGTGGACAAAGAACACTAACATTACTGTTATTTTATAAGAACAATGAAACCAAAATACAGTTGATACTGTAGTATACTGTTGATGTGGGACAGTTATTGATTGAGGGGGCGTACCTGTGGGATAGTGATGTAGGCCATCAGTGGACTCTTGTTTCTGGAGCAGCTGATTGGGGTACTCATGTCTCCCATTGCGCCCTCGGTTATATTAAAGAAGTACTCGAATACTGTTCCCTCAGCAGGAACCTCCACTCTATACCGGCTCTCAAACAGAGCTTCCCGCACCAGCACATCAAACTGAGGCCAGTGTCTGCAGGAAAAGAAAAACATTATCAATGACTGCACCTCTATGTGAGAACTGACTTCCAGGGGTACCGGTCTCGACCTGGGGTGGAGGTGACCACCGAATCCCCAGATGTAGGCCACCAGGAAGATGTTCCTGGCCTGCAGCTCCGGCTGAGTGGAAGGGGTCAAGATATTGACAGACGAAGGTTGGGTTACCACTGGAGCCATATCTGGAAGAGGACACAAATAATTCAAGGGCATTTGTTGAGTAAATACGTTTTTCATCATTCCTACTACAGTCTTTTTTTGTTGTTAAGTTTTTACCTCTTTTATCTGTCTGCCTTGATGCTTTTAGTCCACGTCCCTTCCCACATTGCTCCAGAAGGGCATGTAGAATCCTAATGAATGACATCACTTCCTGTAGACCATAGGCGATGCCTTTACTGACCTTATTGTCATTGTCTGCCTCACTGTGCATCACGGGTGTCAAGGCCTTGTGCCTCAGGAAAGTGAGCGTACAGGAAAACAGATCTTCGGCTAAACGGACCCACATGTTGATGGTCCCCTGATCCAGAGTGTGGTCTCTGGAGAGAGCGTCCAACTCCACCTTCCACACCGATTTCCACAGATCCTTCCCACCGAGATGGACCAGATTGCAGCGGGTGACTGTGGAAGGGGCAGCATCTGACAGGTCTGTGACCTCAGCCAGCAACTTGAGCTCCTCAAGGGACGGCCGGACCTTCTCTGCCGATGGCAGGCACAGGAAGGGGTCGTCGGGGTCACAGAGGGTGCTTAGGTGATCTAACCAGCCAGGCTGACCCAAAGGCTCCCCGTCCATCACAAGCCACTTCACCTTGCGAGTCTGACTCTTCCTCTTCTTCCTCTTGGAGGGGGTGCTGTCTAAGAGGTCATGTCTCTCAGAGTCCTTCAGCACTTTGGTGAATACCCCATCTGACCAGTATCCCTCCTGTTGCTGGAAGCAGCCTCCAAACAGCTCCTCATTTGACAGGGCATTGGGGAATATCACCACAGTGTCAACAGAGGACCAGTTTGAGGTAGTCGGGGAATAATCTATATCTGAGCACCTTCCTTCAGGGCTGACATCATCATCCAAATCCACCTCCTCAGCCCTGGCGGCCAGCTTCCGTAGCGCCCCCGCTAGTGCATGGTAGCATGTGGTCTTCCCACTCCCAGGGGGCCCCACCATGAGCACCGCCCTGGACAGTTTTATAGCCTGGTAGAGGCTGAGAACCTCCTTCAGCACTCTAGGGTCAGCATGGAGGCCAGCCTGCTGTAGTTCCTCCATAACTGCAGCCTTCAGGAGGTTCCGATCGCCCTCCTCAATGTCCAACTCGAGAACCGGGTAAGAACGTAACGTGGGGAAGATTTCTTCAAAAATGGCACGGAACTGTGAGGCTTTCTTTTGCTCGTGAATGGCTGACACCAGGACAGATGAAACTCCTTTGACTATGGCCTGTTCCTCCACCACACCTTGTATAAGGGCTGATGACTGATTAGTCCGCTTGAAGTGAAAGCTGTCTCCTTCCCTGGCTCTTTCCTCTGTCTCGGTTATCTTAGGAACCACATCCAGTGAATGTCTCTGAACATCCGTCTCATCTTCTAACTCCTTTTCTTTGAGCAGCACCTCTTGTCGTCTGGTGTTTTGGAAGTGTGTCCCAGCAACTGTGATGACGTTCATGAGGAGAACTAGCCAGCAGGTCTGCTTCCCACTGATGGAGTCAGGCAGACAGAGAGAGTTGCCGGCCAGGGTAAACAGTGAGAGAAGACATCGGCTGAGTGTCACTGCCTCTGAGAAACCGAGGGAGGTTAGCATCACCTCAGCAATGACTCGGTAGTCTGGGTGGGCCAATGCTACAGGTCGGGTTGCAGCACGCAGGTTTTCTGGGACATCGGTACTGTACCCCCTGGATGAGATGATCACACAGCCGTAACTCGGTTTGACAAAAATGCTCTTCCCTGCAAAACACATCTCAAGTTCATCCAATGTTTCACAGCCTCTCCCCAGGTCTCCACTCTCCTGTGGTGAAGATGTCTGCTCTCTGTTTGGGACAGAAGATGGGAATGAAGGCTCCGAGCAGGATTCAAACCCCTTTGGCTGGGTGTTCCTCTGTAGACAAGAGAGAGATTGGTGGATGTCTGATAAATGCTGCCCCAGAAGAGACAGTGCCCCCTGGGTCATTAAGTCCACAGAGTCCAACACCAACCAGGCCCCGGTCTGGAGGGCACCAAACAGCAACTGCTGGACAATAGAAAGTCTTGTGTTTACACAGCAGTGGAAGGAGATGACCTGCCTTCCCAAGGCTTTCCCCAACTGAACCACAGTCTTCTTCTTGCCTGACATCTGTGGTCCGCTCACAAAGCCACACCTGTAGCCGGTGAGAGCCAGGAGAATACCCAGGATGGCTTTGTCTGTGGAGGGGCTGTTCACCGTCATCCAGTGGTCTGGACCCAGGTACTCATATCCGTAGGGCAGCTGAACTCCCAGTACTTCAACATAGCACCAGCAGTCCTTGGTCTCTTGGCTCTGTTGTGTTGTCTCATCCCCACAGTCTAAAACAACATGGTATTTCATCAAACTCTGCCATTCAAAAGATGACTCGAGATCACCCTTCACCTCCACGAGTTTGGAGATGTTCTGGGCGTGGTTCATTGTCAGCAGCACCAGAGAACGCAACACTGTCGTTGCACGCTGAGAGGTCAGTGATCTGTCAGAGGCACCTGACAAACCGTCCCTTACAGTTTGGCACAAGCTGTGAAGTTTGGAGGTGTTTCTTGCTTTTAGGCAATTCCATTTGACCGGGGCTGCAGCCTGGCCGGCCTTTCTGACCTCACTGCACCAGAGGGCTTCCTCAACCACCAACAGACACTGCAGGGGGTAGTCTGGCAGGATGCTCCACTGAGATGGCAGGTCATTCTCTCTCACTTTGGCTTCCATCTCCTCCTTCTTTCTAAGGAAGTCTGATTGTCTGGAGAAGTGTGAGGTGTCCCCAATCTTCCTGTCTGTCTCTAGGTCCTTGTCTGAAGGCTCCACCTGTTGACGTGCCACAGCACACTGCTTGACCAGCTCCCTCGTGGCTTGGTACAGCTGCTGTTCCAGCAGACCCAGCCAAGCCAGGGAGTTGAGGTTTGGCTCCAAGGGGCACAGGAAGGACACGTGCTCTCTGAGGCTCCCATACACTCCCTGCACCAACATCTGGCTGCCAGAAAGATCCAGCCCCCTGCTCAGTTCTGTCACATCCCGAGACGAGTCACTGTTGCTGACAACCTCCAGCCAGCGCACACCTCTGAAGCACTTACGCACCAAGGGGAGTAGGGTGGAGGGGGTAGGGTGCAGGGAGAGCAGTCGGATTACCTCCCCATCGCTGAGGAAGCACAGCCTGGGGAACTGGCCCCTGGGAGAGTCTAGAAGGTAGAGCAGCTGGTTGGAGATGCCCTCCATGGTGCTCAGACCTGCCATGAGAAGACGGCGGAGACTGTCACCGTGGAAAAGAACGTTTGACTCAGTCACTTTCTTCAGACGGACTATGTTCAGCACATGGGGGTCACCAGAGGTGGTTTGAATCAACTCTCTGAATGTCTTATCTACTGGTTGGAACGTTTCAAACTATATGGAAGAAAGAAACAAAGAGAGGGAAGAACACAAGTTCAGTATCCTGTATTTAAGCTATGTGGTCAATAAATGCATTTATTATCTGATTAAAGTTCTGATGAAATATACCAGCTCTGCCTTCTGTACACAAACAGTGGTCTCGTAGAACATTTTGCTTAGGAAGACCCACTTCTGCTGGTACCTTTCACAAAAGTCCAGGAGTTCCTCTACAATGTATATAAAACAATTCATTAAAAAAACAGATGTGTGCACTCAAACAGATGCACTCGGACCAAATCAACAACAGAAACCCTACATTATTTGTTGATAAAGTTCCATGATAAAATTGAGTGCTGAAATGGATCAGTGAAGAACGAGGTACAAAATAGTGTGTACTTTTCAACATGGAATCTCACAGAATCAACACATTTTCTTTTGACATGAAGCAGCTGGGCATTACCAAGCTCCTGAAGCATCTGCACCCAGTGTTCCACCTCCTGTCTGAACTCAGCAACATGCGGAGACAGCAGCATGTTGGACAGAGTCATCACACTGTCTTCAGTCTGGGCTAGGAGTGTCTCCAGACCTGAGGAGACAACCACAGCTTCTCACAACCTCTGTCACAATCATAACTTGACAGATTGATAAATATCATTTTTCGTTTTCCTTTGACACACAATCCGTTTTTGCTCCTTTCTCCAGTCTCACCGATAATGGTGAATGTGCCACAGTCTTTGGAGAGCTGTTGAGGTGACGCGTGGTTAGACTCCAGGTCAGTTGAAGGCTTCTTTCTGCGTGTTGCTCCATCCTGAGGCTTGTCCTCCTGCCACACAGTTACTATGAACTTTGCCAGTCTGAACTGAGCCCCCTCCCAGCTGCGTTGAAGCTTCCGGAAGGCTTGCTCCATGTCAGCCTCCGCCTTGGCCTCCCGGCAGATCTGTGGAGGATGGAGATGTGTTTGAGTACATTTTGTAAAATGTAGGATGGGAGAAGATAGGAATGTGTGCTTCAGTTCCTCTGTCTAAAATAGCAGTCCTTACCTTGCTGATTTTATTTTGATGCTCTACCAGCATTTTGGACATCAGGTCTGCTACAGTCAGGCTCCATTGTGGAGAGTACAGCTGGCCCATGCCTGCAGGAAGAGAAAGCACAATTACAGTCACTGTAGATTTGAAGAAAAAAAACGATCAAACTGTCTCACATACACACACACACGCAGTGTTCTCCACACCTTTAAAGATGTTCCTCCAGTGTTTGTGCTTGAGTGTAGGGCTGCTGAGTTGAGCCAGCACTGGGAGCTGCAGGTGGAAATGTTCCAAGGTCTGCAGGATCTTCTGCAGCACGGCATCCTGGGATGGGATCAACCTGGCCAGGGACATCGCCTGCTGCAGCCACTCATCTACCTTCCCCTGCGCCCGCGACACCAAAAACTAGCACAGAAAAACACACTTTCCAGTCAGCTGTTCCAAACCTTAAATACTTAAATAATTCCTTCTGATGATTGAAGGCTCTCTCAGGTCCATGTGGAAAACGTCTGTTCAGTTTCTCACCTTGCTGAAGGGCAGCAGCTTCCACTCCCGGATCTGAGCCGTGGAGAAGCTCAGCAGCTCCCAAAGCCCTTTACGGGTCTGAATCTTCTGCTGGCCTGTCGTCACAAACGTCAGATCCAGAGGATGTCCTATGGAGACGAAACGCAGTTAGCACAAAGGTCGAGAAACACATACCACACACACCCCCTCTGCAGAAACCTCTCTCCCTCTCCCACCTCGGAGACTTCTACTGGTCCTGCTGAGTTCTTGGAGGCGTGCCGAGACAGCGTACACGTGTCTGCTCACTGTCTTCAGCTGGGTCAACATCTGACCAGCATTCTGGGTAGGGTCCAGGAAAGGGCCGGAGGTGGTTTTGGAGATCGTGTCCTCCAGGTCTTGGGCCAGAGAGGTGAAGGTGCTATCCAGGGTGTCGGCCATGGAGGGGAGGCGCTGACGCACAGTCTCAGCTGCACGCTTCAGGAGAGGTACGAAGCAGTCCCACAGGTCCAAGATCTAGACGCACACACACACAAACACACATATACTAGGATCGCTGCTCCAAGCTTTAGTTCTCCCCGTGTCTGAGGACACCTGTTTGGAGCAGGATGAATGCATGGATGATGTGTCTGAGGACACCTGTTTGGAGCAGGATGAATGCATGGATGATGTGTCTGAGGACACCTGTTTGGAGCAGGATGAATGCATGGATGACACCTGTTTGGAGCAGGATGAATGCATGGATGACACCTGTTTGGAGCAGGATGAATGCATGGATGATGTGTCTGCTGACCTGTTCTTCCAATGCCACCAATGCCTCCAATGCCACCTCCTGTCTGTAGTTCATACGGATGGTCTCCTGGAGGGAGTGCATGTACTCCAGCTGCTGCTGCATGTCATTGGACATTTTCTCACAGCGTGTGACCTGCCGTGAAGGAATCCCATGAAAGTCAATGGACGCATTTGATTTCAAATCAGACGACACGAATCGAATGTGCAGCGTTCTGCAATCCACCCCTTTCAGTGACAGAACCGTGGCTACAGAGCGTGGTTACGATACTCACCATGCTGGCGTACTGTGTGAAGTCGTTGAAGTCGGTGGGCTCTACCCTGAGGCCGTCCACAGTCTTCTTTAGTTCCTGTATCAGGTTCTGTGAGCGGAGCTTCAACTCCCCCACCAGGAAAGTCAGCACGTCCTCCTCTATGGAGGTCAACAGAGGCCCTGAAAAAAAAAGAAGACACACACACATCCCAGAAACAATACTATTGAGACAGCAGTACACCTGGTAGACACACACAAACGCACGCACGCACACACACACACCTAGCTTCTCCTGGATGTGTGCACAGTGGACGATAAGCAGCTTGTTGGAGGTGGTGAAGGAGCGGGGCACGGTGCTGACCCTGTCCGTCCAGAAGCGCACCTTCTGGATGTGCTCCTCGTAGAGCAGGGCTGGCAGGCCCCTCATGGCCTCAAGGGAGGCAGGGCTCCACTGGCTGGTGAACAGATGGATGTCCACCAACCAGGCATGTTCATCACACAGCCTCTGGAGCTCCCTCTGGGCCTCCTGTGCAGGAGGGAAACACAACAACGACACAATCAGGAAACAACAGGAAAGGAAGAGAAATGTGTTGACAAAGAGGGGGAAATCACATTTACATTTATTCATTTAGCAGACGCTTTTATCCAAAGCAAAATCACAGCTATATAGTTATATAGAATAGTAAAGGTTTTGTGTGAGAAAGAAAGGATGACCTGTGTGATCCTGTCTTGCTCTTCCTGCACTTCTGTGGCTCCAGAATGCAGCTTGAGCTGCCACTCCAGGTGCCTCTTACAGAGGGGGTAGTACTGCCCTCGCAGCCTCTTGCCCTGCACCCTCAGGGGGTTCAGCCTGGGCAGCACCAGCCTGGGGGTTAACTCTACAGGAGGCTCCCATCTGGTTGACAAACTGCTGATCTCAGTCTTCTCTCTGTCCTTTGGCCCTGACACAGTTTTAAAAACACGTAAATATGCTGAATCAGAGACAACAGAAACAGGTCAGAGCTGGATTGTGATACACTGTGCAGAAAAGCCCTGTAACAGAACCAACTTTCAGGTACCTGTCTGACCAGGTTTGCCAAAGGAGCAGGGCAGGCTGAGGTCAGGGCTCAGCTCAGGAGCAGCCCTGACGGGGGAGTTGCATGCAGTCACACAGTCCTTGGACTCCGAAGAGTAACTGCATGCGTCAAATACCTGACACAGGGAGTACAACCAGATAGTCCAGTCATTTTAAGCCAAAATGGGGGTCAACCTAGGACAAATTGCAACAGAAGCAATATTCTCTCTAATAGAAGGCTATATTTTGGTCTTTTTCTAAACTTACCCCTGATGGGATTCTTTGGGGCTTTTTTTTCCTTACTCAGTACATATTGAGGATACAAAATGAGTTGAGTTTGCTTCTGTTGCAATTTGTCCTACCTTTTTTCATAAAATGACTGGACTAAGAGCGATATTCATACTGAAACTAGGTTTTATAGAATTTAACAGTACATACAAAATGGTACAAGATACAAAATTATAATACAAACATCACAACAACAAATACCACCACAACAAATGCATGTGTTTAAAATGTCCATCTAAAGTTCAAAACAGAACTGGAAAGTGTGATACATGGTAAACAGTACATAGTCTAAAGTGCATATCACTTTAAGGACTCAACTCTAGACTCCTGTTTACAGTTGTTTTTTGTTATATGAAACTTCATGCCAAGTTTTTTTCCAGTGTGGCAATCTTCCCCTCACCTGGAGGGCAGAGTCTGCCACAGACAGCAGGGCTCCACACACAACCTCCCGGAACAAGTGCATAGGGGGGAATAGGGTCAGTTGTCCATCTGCTCCAAATATCAACTCTGCCTCAAAAAGACATCCCTGCTGGGGCTGCACAGGGTCACAGAGACACAAGACAACATCAACATCTCTTACAACATTCAACCTCACACCAAAATCCCCCATAAACATTCAACCTTAAACCATAGTGCTCGCTGCTCTCTCTCTACCTTCAAGACGTTGTTCAGAAAAGACAGGACCTCCCGTTGAGTGATAGTGACCAGACTCTGGACTATCATCTGGTCCACCAGGGCGGCCATGTTGCCCAGCTGCTGCAGGACGTCCTCAGCCCGGCGCAGCTTCTTCTTCAGGTCCCGCACGTGAGCCAGCTGCAGGTGCAAGGGCTGAGAGTGCTGGTTCACCTGGGCAAGCTCAACACGCAGCTGCAGCTCCTGCTGGCCTTTGTAGCTGTCCTCCTGAACCTGGGAAGAGATGGAGAGAGAGGACGTGCTTACAGTAATGCTACCATATCAGTACAAAGTTACATCATTCATTCACTCATTGGTTCATCATTTGAATGTTTGTTAAAATGTGTTTGGAGGTGAAGTAGTCTGAGATACCATATTCAGGATGAGAGCTCGATACTGTAAGAACTTCTCCAGCAAAACCCGACACTCCTGGTTCTTCTTCAGAAGTGTATTTTGGAAGTCCAGAAGGGTGTAGGTTTTAGAGTCATCCTGAGGCAGCCAGTGAACCCCTTTCAATTCCTCAATTAGTCTGACAATGACAAACAAGGTGTTCAGTCAAATCCATCAATAATGGATGTTTGGATTATAATACTGAAATGGTGATTGTGACCTCGTTAAGCATTCTCCTCCCCACCTGCAGAAATGAAACAGAGCTTCTCTGAACTGTGGCACGGTCGTCAGCAGCTGGCCCTGCAGTACCTCACACCTGCGCTGGAGGGCGATCTTCCTCACGTTTCTCTGCCACCTGGACAGAGACATAGCAGGAGACATGCAGAAACCATCCAAGTCCCAAGCTAAAAGTCAATACCAACATCTCTGAAAGGAGGGACGGCTTCTACCTAGTGAAAGCTTTTTTCAGTAGATAGTCTCTGAAGAGGGGTATGTCTTGCAGGGCGTTCCAGAGCACGGCCTCGTGGATCCACTCGGCTAGAGAGAGCAGCCCTGCGCTGCAGCCGTCCCTCACGTGTAGGACGGAGGTCGGGGAGAAGACGTAGTACTCCATGCCCGCCTTACTCTGGGGGACCACACGAAGGTCGTATGGCCTACAGGAGATGGAAATATTCAGATATGTATGTAGAATTAACATGATCTCAAAATCCTTAAGAGTGGGACTAAGGGGCGGTAAGTACAGATGTTCTGCTGCTGTGGTATTTACTACCTGTAACGGCCACTGTCCACAGGCTGCAAATGAAAAAAATGAAGTTTTCCCAGGTGTTTTTGCTTCGCAAAGATCTCCACTACATCTGTGCCTGTCAGAGGCTCCTTGTGCTTGGAAATCGTCTTAGCTCTTCTTTTTTGCTCCTTGTCTTGTCTATCAGCGGTCTTTTTCACGGACACAACATTGTCTTTGGCACTAAGGAGGGACAAGAATATCATGTTGAGGGGGAATGTAAGAATAACATGTTCAGTACTGTTATAACATTGTACACTCAATCTGCTCAGCTACTCACGTGTCCACAGTTAGTTCCTCAACATCTACCTCAGCCAGGCTGACAGGGATATTAGTAGCCAACACAGAGGCCATCAGACCAGGTCCGTCCGTCCATAATGAGTCCTCCATGGCTGTCTCATGACCCACCTCTGCCACTAAACGGGGAAGCTCCACCCCAGTTAGAGGTCTTGGCATGGGGCTGAGGTTCTCCGTGCTGAGGGCACGTCCAGTTGGGGGGTCCTTCATGAAGGCTAGTCTTGAGGAGATACCTTCCTGGGACTCCAGTGGTGGTAGTGAGGGTGCAGAAGCACCACGTCCCTGGTGGCCGAGGGAGCCATTCCTGCTAGCGCTTTTTGCATGGGCCCCAGTTTGTTGACTGTCTCTTTTTGGAGCTGGCATGTTGCAGGACGTTTCTAATCAATATTAATTAATTTTGGAACAGCGTCATCAGTTGGAACATATTTTGTCGAAACAGGTGTTCAGCCCATCTCTGACAAACTCCCAGTAATTCCGTAGTCAAAACCCCAAAACTTTTACTTAGCTACAGCTGGTAGAATATTTGACAGGTTCACAAAGTTCAGCAACTTTAGACTAACGTTAGTTAGCTCGACTTAGACGAATTACTGGGGCCCATAACCTAGCTCTACAGTAGCGTGTTTAGGTACACCTCTAACGTTAGTACGTTCAGTTTGATTAGTGCCAATTACTGTACTAGTTAGTAGTTTACATTCTCTACACTACAAAATCAAATCAATAGTGTTTACTTTAGTTAGCACGCTAGCTACCTGTATATTTTCATATGGGCAATTTGGGAATAAAACACCAAATCGTAAACACATTTTAAATAGCTGTAGTTGGTAAAAAAAAAAAAAAAGAAAGAAAAGTTTTTAGAGCTTGTCTACCTGTGTTCTGACGTTTGTACACAGCAGTCATTGTCTAGTTCCCATAGTTACATGGGGACGCTACGCTCGTACAATCCACAAGGGTGCGCATGCACACAATATTAAAGCTCACAACCAAATAAATGTTCAAACTAGAGTTTTCCATAACATCTAAGACAGAAACTTTGCAGATAAAAAAAATCATATAAATACCATATATTTTAGGACATCTGTGTGCATAGTTTTTATTTTATGTTGTTCATCCAACAAACAAAACAATTGTGAAGTAAGACAAGATTGCCATTTTACACAACAAGACATTTTAATGCAAGTTAATTAACCAAAAATATTGCTTGGTATATAATTGTGGTACACAACTTTATGTACTGTGCATATTGCAACTCTGAAGAAAAAGCAAGCAAGGCAGTAATACTACAACACAGCCAGGCCAGCTTAAAGGTCTTTGAGCAAGGCAGTTTTCTTAGACAGTGGACTTAACATCAAGGATGATATTATAGCTCAAAAAGTGGACATATTCCTGGCCTTCCTCTGAGCCCACGGCAGGCTTCCTCAGGTCAGGAGAGCAGGGACCCTGCATCAGGCTGGTCAGGGCGGCCAGAGACTCACGCTTCTACAGAAGGGCCACCAGATTCAGAGAGAAGTGGAAGACCGAAGGAGAGAGGTTGAGCTTTGTTTAATAGATTGAAGTTATCAATCGATGAACAAGGGTATGTAAAGTTACAATTCTAAGATGTGACAATGAGCATATTAAAATCCAGGTAATTCTGTCGACATGAGGAAATGACACATACCTTTGGTGATGGCTGGTGTGCTTCACTGCTTTTGCTGCAACACAAAATAAGTTATCAGACAGTGAAATATAATAAACAGGGTGCTGAAGATTAGAGTCATCACACTCAAGTACATTTAGAGCCTAAATCCACCTGATGGGGGCAGTGTTGTATGACTAAATCTCTATTCTGAGACAAATGCATATTGCGAGGGGAATATCAATAGAGAGCTGTGCTGACCCCAAACATCATCATTGATCTCTCTCATGTCAGAAACAAAGCCTCACCCCATTCATCATGACCCCCCCCCCCCATGACACCTACCACGCCAGTGAAGACCTGTCAAAAAGTGTTCCTAGTGCTGCCCTGGTGACACACTCCCCAAAATAGATATCCTCTAGGGGAGTCCTGTTTTCTCTGTGTATGCTGTCTGAATGACCTTCCCAAATTAACCTGACAGGACCCTCCCACAGGATCAAGCGATAATGGGACAGAAGGACTCACTGGACCAATGGCACCTTGACCAAGTGTGCTGCACTGACCAGAGAGACAGGCCTCCTATGTAAACAGCCTCTGCACCTATACTGAAGTACACCGAGTCTGTGTAGATACCATTCCCCCACACAAGAGAGCAGACATACATGGGGGAGGTTATGGGTATTATGGGATGTTTGCAGAAATGTGGAAAAACTTTGGGATACCACTGAGGAGCAGTCTGGGATGACAGCAGTCATGAAAAAATGGTTGTTATGAGACACTTGGCTCTACATTCACTTCCAATCACAACAAGACAAATTTGCAGTGTCTGCATTTTGTCATTTGAATATGTTAGCCTACATTTGATGAGTATATCACTGCACCAGATGTGAACTTTCTTGAAAGGTTTATTTCACAGTGTGCTTCTTACAAAGCATAATTGCACAGTAGTGTCGGTGATGGCAGTTTTACTTTGTTTAACTCTCATGGTTTTACTCTCCAAACTTTTACCATTTATGGATGGAAAATAAATCAATTGCCGACACCACAGTCAACAAAACCGTTGGTCTCTTGCCAGCAGAGCTGTGGTGGCAGAGACACCTGTCTGTTCTTGCCACACTTCCTGTTTGTGAATAGTAGAGAGCTACTTTGGTCATGAAGGTGAGAGAAAAGAGTCCTTTCACGTCCTGGTTCTGTGGCAGAAGAACCGTCAGACTGAACCACCATACTTCCTGTTTGTCTCACTCCTTTGTTGGCAGGCAGTCTGCATCTTGCTGTGATGTTACCAGTCAGCAAGTCACAATCCTAGCTACTACCTGTCTCCTGCAGAGATTTCAGACTCACCAGAACACACAGAGAGTGACGATGACGAGGAGTGTGACCGCCATGGCCGTAGAGAAGCAAACAATGACAAGGTACACTGCAACAAGAGACAAAGTCAACAGATTTGATAAAGCACAGCAATTAGAAAAAAGGCACAACAATACTTTGGTTGTCTATCTTTATACAGGAGATCTACCGTTGAATAAAAACACTCACTAAGCTCTTGGTCTTCACTGTTGACCTCCAGCTGAATAAGTGTTGTGGCCTTGTGGTGGTAGAAGGACGCCTGGCAGGTGTACAGGCCTGTTTCTCTCTCTGTCACCGCAGAAGGAAACACCAGGGCTGAACCCTCCACCAGGGCCACTGAGCCATCACTCCTGCCAAACACGGGACACATCACACAAGTTAGTTTGGCTTGTTCGCCCATTGAGTGAGCTGGAGGCAATTCCCATCAGTCTGTCATTTCAAGAGAATAATACATAACGTGTAGCAGCAATCATCATTTCACAGGATAACTAAATCTGTCTATGAATGAGGAGAATGTGTTTCATAACCAGTGTTGCAGATGATTTATGAGAGGCTGTGGGGAGGATGTGAGAGTGTCAGGACCTCTCAAGATCTAGCGCTTTATGAGTCACTCAGTCTCTCTGAGGAAAGGCTACTTTAGTGCCACCTCGTTCCTGCCAGTCAGAAACCCTTTCCCCCCAGCAGCAACACCAGGCCTGATGATATCCTAATTATGCATAAAGACAGCTTTATGGTCACACGCTTATTTCATTATCTTGCTAAAAGCTCTCATAAAGCAATAAAAAGAGAAAGCTTCAGTCTGGTCCAGAACAATGTTCTCATAATAATTACCACAGTAATTACCACAGTGTTAATAATATTAGCAAATGTGTCTCTGCCTTGTGCTTTATTCAAAGTTACAGCACACCTACACACTCTTCAGGGATCAAAGAGGCCCAAAGCACTTCAGTGTTGAACAGCCCTCTGTGTCATGTTTGCAAGGGTAATCTCAGAGCGTAGAGAGTGGATTACCTATGACAGGTGAGGTTGTAGGTGGGAACACTGCCAATGACTCTGAACAGGACTCTCTGGCCGTGGACATTCTCCTGCAAAGCTAGTCTGTGTATGATGAAATCCCTTCCGTGAGGTCTGTTAAGTGGAGTGGTCTGATTCAGTACTCTGATAAATGAGATGTCTGTATGAAGAAAAAAGACATCAACAAAATTTTTTTTTAAAAAAAATCTTTAGACAGAGAACAAAGTAAATGGGCATGTTTGAATCTCTTATAAGTGCCTCCATGGCAAAATGTATGAATAGTCCAGCTCTGAGACCAACCCACTGAATTTACCATATATGGGAACATGTGCTGTCCTTCTCGCTTTCAGCCCATGTTCATTTTGAATGAGACAGGTTAGGTCCTGTCCCTCATACAGAGCCAACGGGAACTCATAGGTCAGTCTTGTGTGCAGTTGTAGGCCCTCATAGTACGAGTGGAGGGAGGATGAGGTTTGGCATGTGGTGTTCTTTGCTAGGACCCAGGAGAGGTGTACCCCAACACCCTCCCCCCTGTACTCACATTCTGCTAGCCAGAGAGAGGACTGTGTCTGCTTCCTCACAGACACACTCATCACTGGGCCTTCTGGGGGGAGAGAGAGAGAGAGATACAGAGCAAGAGAGACAGAAAGAGACAGAGAGAATTAAGCATGTCATTTTGGAGACAGAGAGCATACTGAAACACAGAGAGACCTGACAGACCAGTCGCATGGATTAGCCTTCCTTACCCAGCTCCGGCACCAGTATGTGTCTCCTCTCAGTTCTCTCCAGACTAGCATGCTCCACCGCACAAGTTACATTCTGACCAGAGAACATGGCGGTAGGGAATCTCACCCTACTCTGGACAGACACACGACCACTCGCATGCACCTCAGGCAGGATCTGGACCCCATGCAGGGCCCTGGTCTCACTGCTCCCGACACTCCAAGACACTGTGGCCAAAGGGTGAGGACTGTCCACACTGCACTGCACTTGTGTGTATGCTGTGCTGTCCTCCCATTCTGAACTGGACTCTATGGTGATGTTAGCAGGGGCTGTATGGAAGCAGATCAGAGGGTAGCCAGTGGAATGAATAATACAATATTTATAGGACCATTACTCAGACAGGATTGTCTTTGTGTTGGGTTTGTTGAACGTACCACACACAGGGAGTGTTATGCGTCTGCTTTTTGGCTTCTCGAAGGCTGGATGATCTATCATGCACTTCACACTGAGCTCCTGTTGTAGGCAGACAGGCAAGACTAACACAGCCCTGACTGAGTGTGTTCCATTATGGGACGTGAAATTGGACCAGTGGAGCCCGGACACACCCTCAGGAAGTAGCCAGGACAGGTTGGCGGCAGGGACGGCCTCGGCAGCCAGACACTCAATGAGTCTGTCTTCAAGTCTTTCCTGTGTATCAATCCTTATTCTGGGAGTAACAAGCACTGAGACAGAGAGAACACCAACATCAATATTCCATCTACTCACAGTTTCCATAGTTGTGGGGCTCAAATCAATGTCTGAATTGTGAGAGAATGTCTGAGAAAAATACATATCACTGTTGGATTTTAAGGCCGGAATGTTTTAATATAGGTGTGTATCTCAGACATCCCAACCTGCAGAGACGCATTCAAAACGCGCGATTTGCACTTGTCTCTACCAGAAATGACCATTGGACAGTCTCTCGCTCGCTATAAATACAAAATCGCCGATTTCTGGGAGATTGTATAGAATTTGCGGGCGTCAGGGAGCCGCTATTAAAATGCGGGAGTCTCCCGGAACTTCCGGGAGACTTGGGATGTCTGGTATGCATTTTATATTCGTCCCGCAGTCGTCCCAAACTGTCCCTAACAACTTTTTCATCGTCCCCGGGACGCCGTTAATTTCTGGCCGTGCTATAAGGTGAACAATGCATGCATGCTGAAAAGAACCATGCAGTGTTATGGATATGTTTAAACCGTCTGTGCTAGAACTCAGAACTTCCTACCAGGTTGCTTTTCATGTGCGCTGACAGTGACGTTCAGTTTGACAGAGGCCTTTAGGTGTTGGTAGGAGGCCTCACACTCGTACAGGCCTGCATGGGTCAGCTCTACTGGGCCCTGAACCCTGAGGACACTGCCAGTTACCTCCATACCCTCTGGTAAGGGCCCGTCATCTCTGGAGGGGGAAGATATAAACACACATTGTAACAATCTTCAGTGGTGGACAAACAGCAGTTCCTTTGGTTGATCTCAAGTTGTCCATTGGCTCGTTTAAGTTGCTTTATGACTAATACTTCTATCTGAATGAGAAAAAAACGTCTGTAATGTGGTTTTCATCTTAACCTCTCACCACAGCCAACGTGATAAATAGGTTAAGTTAACGACTCTGTACTCAAATGAATAGTAACAGTTAAAGTAGTTGAAGTGGAGTTTGAGACTTTGGCACATTCAAAGTCAAGCAATTGTTCCTTAATTGTTCCTTCCAAAATAATAGAAAACAATTATATGTGTTAAAATCTTACTTTATGCAGATCACAGTGTAACGTGGAACATCTCCGATGACCTGAAGGGTGATGGTGCTGTTACCATGCCCCTCCTTTAACACCACTGCTTTCATGGCCTGGTTTTTGTTGTAATTTCCTGTAGACTCTGAGTTAACCAACTGCACAGCTGACAAATCTGACCACAGTGGCAGGGAGAAATATGTCAGATCTGAGAGCTTGTGTTTGTCTTTTAGAATAGCATTGCTTTTAAAGTATAGTATATTGTAAAAGCTGAAAGTTACAGTGCTGAATATAACAATGCTGAAGATGACAGTGCTGCAGGTAACCATGCTGAAGATAACAGTGCTGAAGATATCAGTGCTGAAGAAAACAGTGCTGAAGGTAATGATTCTTACAGAAAGCTGGCAGAGTGACAGTCCGTAGCTCCCTGTGGGTGAACATGGGGTGGTCAAACACACAGGTTATATTCTGTCCCTCATACAGCCTTGCTGGGAGGTGGTATGAGCTGGCCTGGGTATCGGAAATGGTGCCCCACTCCCTCCACGGACCACGCTCATCCTCCTGGTGGATGGGCAATGCCAGGGAGATGCCAGCCTTGGGTCTTCCACCATACACCCTGCATGTGATCTTCCAGATATCCACACCCTCCTCCATCACCAAGTCTGCCTCTATGGTCACATTTGGAGCCACTGCAAAGGAAAGGAGCGTAATTTTCCACAAAACAATGTCAGTTAGAATTAAACATGTGAACAAAGAGATCCTAATTTAGTCTATAAACTAAGCTTAGACCAGGTATTTGCGTACTTGCATACTACCGAAAGACAGTGATCATTCAGAAAGCTGTTCCTGCACGGCTGGATAATCCCATAAATTGAATAGATCCAGAGAACTCTCATACCGAAGGTCTCCACATTCACAGTGACGAAGGCCGGTTCTGGCAGGGTAGGGTGCTGGACCTCACATGTCACCCTGTCCTGGTCCTGCAGGTGAGTGGGGAAGCGGAGCACACTGCGCACTGTGACAGTGCCATTGGTGTGGCTGGTGTTTGTCATCTCCACAGGAGTCCCCCGGATCATCCACCTGACCTCAGGCCTGGGTTTACCATTGACAGCAGAGCAGGTGACAGACTGGTAGTGGGTGCCGTTGGCTGTCTCTTCCGTCACTGATGTTTGGATTACTGGCCGAGCTTAGAAATGGGAATATGGAACACATGTGGTCAGCATGTGGTTTCCCTCAATTATCCTATCATTGTTCTGCCCAGTTGCTATCATTTCCTGCTACAGCCTTACCTAAGACATTGAGGACCATGGTGTCGGTGAACTCCTCTTCGTCAGAAACAAACACACAGATGTACTCTCCCTCAGCTTCGAGGCTGGACACGCTCATCCTTACAGTCAGGTTGGTGGCTGATGCAGGGGCAGAGAAGTCGGGGTCTTTGGTGAAGGCCTTGTTGTTGTGATAACCTGTCAGCCGCTTCAGCTTGGAGTCAATCTGGCGTTTCCACAGGGCATAGATGATGTTATTCTGCCCCAAGTATTGACAGTGCAGGTACACGTCCTCTCCCAGGACTCCGGTTACATTATGAGTCATCTCAATGTCTGGCTTCGTTGCTCCTGAGGCAGAGCAAAAAGCAAAACACAACTTTCTTGAGTGGATAGTGTTACACAAAACACAGTAATGTTCATATAAAGAGTTCAGTGATTTCTGGCATGCTGCTGAAACCACCAATAGTAGCAAAACAGCACATTTCCTTTGAGGGTGACAACATTTCTATCGTTCTCGGCAAGAGGGAGGGTGGTGAAGTGATGTCTGTTGATGTGACATACATAAATGGGCTATCTGTCCATCTCAGTGGTCTATGTGTGTGTGTGCATATATGTGTCTGTGTGGAGTGTGGAGCTGAGCTGTGATAGATGAGCTCCTTCCAGGTAGTAGTGTATGCGAGCGTGTGTGTTCCTCTACCAATACTTTGATTGACTTCCTCCTGTTAGTTGAAGTACATAATTGTGTTATCTTTAACAGTTTTAAAGATGTGGGACAGATAAGGATTGTTGTAATCTGATATACAGGAGTTATGATGTAGACGTTTTCAACAGGGGGTGGCCTGTGTCTTAATCTCAGTCTAAAGACAGGGGATGAACTTGAAACACAATGTGACACTTGACAAATGTGGCCTTGTCCCACCAGTGGTGAATTAATAGAGAATTCCATTATGCTAATGAAATGAAAACAGTCCAGAAAGCGACACTCAGGCTTGCCCAGACACCCTCTAACCTGCTGTCTTGCCGCTGTCTCAGACTCTCAAGCACGGCTAGGGGAGGTTTCATAGGAAAGGACATTTAATAAATCCTGACGGTTTTTAAAGCGTGGAGGAGGACAGTGCATACCAACTCACTCGCATCAGTCTTTGTTCTCTTGATTAAGATGTGTTTAAGGGCACAGTTTATCAGATCAGCAAATTGAACCAAATGTAAACATTATCACTATGTCTGGACTACATTAAGTGGTAAATGATGGCATCTTAGTACCCTTATGGCCTTTATTAGGTGCAGCAGTGGACAATTATTCATTCAAACTTTTTTTGTAGCCAATGAAGGCAACAGCCATGGTGCAATCAACAACAACTAGTATTTAGGTGTTCGTAATATTTCTACATCTCTAATATCTGTACTTTCATACAGTTGGCAATCATCACAGTACTGACCTAGAAGATTAAGTGATGTGTTATATTGCACTTCACCACACATGGAAAAAATGTTGAGTATTTCCTAAGCCACAAGAGAGCCTAAGCACAGTGGGAGGGGTTGGACATATCCAGCAGTAAATTGTATATCATGTTTTGTGAGTTTATTAGCCATACAAATGAATCTGCCCTTGCAAATAATAGCTCAAAATGAAAGTCATCCAAGCGTTGCTGGAGCACACTTACAGGATACATGGCAAGTGATCACCAAGAAACCGTCTGAAATCATACAATCATTTGGCTCTACAGATTTAATGTGCCTCTAAGGCTCTGTCTCACACAAAGCAACAACTCACCAATGACATACAGTTAAACTATTTCTGTAAATGTCTTAGTTTAACTACCATACAGGGGCAGCACACTGTACATGCTGATAAAATAGTCACTCACTGCAGGCCTCATCTTCTGGCTTCAGTCCAAGAGGACTTACAGCTATGTGGGTGCTGCACTCCACAGTGACTCTGCTAACCAGAGAGCACTTCAGAGTCAGATCATTGAAAGAATGAGTAATGGGTTTTCTGCTGCAAAGCAAAATGTCTAAACTGTCATTTTCAGTGGGTAGACACCTCTGCATGAGTGTGAGCTTTCACATCACGCAGGTTCCTCTTTTCAGATCAAACACAGAACAACGAGGGATCTCTCTCAGAAAACAACAAAACACAGGGTTTTTCCCTCAGTGAAATACACAACAGTACTCAGTGGAGACATTGCAAAAAACTTAATGGGATCCTAAAAGGCAGTTTATAAAATGTTAATGGTCATAAAACCAAAAAAATGGTTTACATGATGACACTACTGGACAATGCACTTTCAAACATGTCAGTAAAAGGTCCATCGAGGATGTTGTCATGTTCATACAAAGTTGATGTCTCTTGACGAGTCAAGATGCACTAAAAATGTCATGTAATGTGATTGTTTTAATGCTTGTAAAGCAAGTCACAATTAGACTAACAAGCCAAGGAAGCTGTTGCAGCCCTGCTCAGTATAAATGTAACAGGTTAAACACATCTTTAAGGGGTAATAAACTAAACACATAAACATTGCTCAGTCACAGATGGATTGTAACTGCACACTTACCCAGCATTTCCAAGCAGTGAGTAACATATAGGACAAAGCCCAAGATGAACAGCCCTGAGCCTTCCATGTTGCTGTCATTGAAAGAAAGAAAGATGAATCTCACTACCATATGTCTACCTGGGAGGGTATTTAACAGTGTGTGTGTGTGTGTGTGTGTCTGTGTGTGTGTGTGTGTGTGTGTGTGTGTGTGTGTGTGTGTGTGAGTGAAGGTAGAGAGAAAAGTGGTCAGAATCAGCTGTAGAGGGTGTGTGCAACTAACCCCAAACCTCAATGCAAAAAATTGTTATTTGTACAGGCACATATGTATGTACATGCGCACACACACATTAACACACTCACTAACTTATATATACATGTAAATACAGTCTGTTTGCCATTCTATTAAGGACATTTCAGAGTTAGATTCTAGAAGTCTGTTCATTTAATGAGCTGAGTGCTATCTTTGTAGGATGTCAGTTCCTCTATCACCACATTTAAAACTGTGTCTCTGTGACTCCAGTCAGACTCACTTTTTCTCACGCCCTTCTTGTCTGGAAATTACTCATTTTTAGGCAGTGTTTTACAACACAGTATTTCCCTCTAATTCATTTTATTGGCTGTGTTTTTTCTTACGGTCAGACTTGGCCAATTTACTTAACACTAATTTGTCAATGCAGTACCCTGCAGGGAACAGCACAATGGGAAACAAATGTGGATGAGGAGAAAACAAATGGAAAAACAACTTTTCAGCCCTACAAATAACTACTGTTCTCTGTAGACCAGGTCTTTTTGGATTTATGGTTGAGGTAGATTCACTTTTGTGTTTTTGGTGATGACATGTCACAAGGCAATGACAGTAAGCCTTGAGTCATTTGATGCCGTGTGGTTTAAAACTACACTTTGGTACAAATCATTCAATGACATATGAAACCCCTATGACTGCAAGTTTGAGGTTTTCCATTCAGTGACAGGGTTGCTTTACAGCATATTGTCTTAAACCCTAACCCTTTTTGCTACATCATCATTTTCTATAACAAAAGTATCTATGAAAGCAAATTTTGTCTCTTCCCTTTCAATGTGTGTGCAAAAATGACCCACAACTCACACACACGCACACACACACAAAGACCACAGCACAATCTTTAGCATAAACAGGAAACCTTCACATCAAGTAATAAGCTCCCTTGGAGTCATTCAGGTCCCCCGCTAAGATTGACACAAAGCAAGAGCCCAGCACCAGAACATTCGCTAGATCAGCCATTCCCGACCTTTTCCACTTTGCGGCCCAGTTGCATAGCTCAAATATTTTAGCGCCCACCCAACACATCCGTTCACTTAATTCGCGCTAATCACGCATGTTTAACAACACCACGGGAGACAAACAGTTCGCTTTCACGGCAAAATGTATTTCAGAGATCAAAGAAGATAAAGTGTTATGGAAGCAAATCAGTGACATAATGTTTTACATTTTTAAAGGCATTGAATTCTTAATTGAACCATCTCACTTCTCTGAGAAGGGTCCAACTGCAGACCTCTCTCTTAGGCCCCTCTCATGCAGCTGTAGCTGCAGGCAGTCATAAAATCACTGCCTGGGGTCTGATTAGAGAGGTCCGGTGGGTCTGAGTCAAGCAATCCTTTGGTATTCCGGCTGTTGCAATATTAGGTTTTTGGATCAAAATTTCACCATTCCAATTTGAGCAGCCTGAATTTTGTTCTATTTGAATTTCTGAAGCTTGAATCTTTTTTTATTGAATTTTCATTTTAAAATTAGTAAGAATTTTAATAATCATTTACCAATAGTATATATACATATTCTTATATTTATTTATTTTTAATACTTTAGTTTTCATTGGTTTGGCAGCCCACCTGTATCACCCTAGCGGACCACAGGTTGGGAATCGCTGCTAGATGATCTTACAGTGTCCCTCAGATCACTTATGAACCATTTTTGCTTTACTTGATAAAAACGATATAGGCCTACAGGCCTGACCATTTCTAGTCTACTTGTTATCAAAGATACAACATATCTGATTCTGTAATTACAGTTACTTGTGTTAAATCAATCATGATTTACCGACAGGGATAGATAATTATACATTCCAAATGACATATTTAGAAAAATAACTGATGAAATTACATGGAACATTTGCTTTCGATGTTAAACTCTTGACTTTTGTTGTATCTTACAACCCTGACTAAATGTGCATAATTATATGAGCATAACGCCTGCAAGCTGTTTAGCAAGCAAATTAGATTACCTTTGGTATTTCAGTTAAACAGGGCTAAAGATCAATAGTTATGGAGAATGCAGGAGGGAAACTTATCCTCTCCGTTTCAGTTTATGGTATGCATACAGTCTGCAACCTTAAGCATATCACTAGTGATACAACATTGACATTTGGGAACCTCTCAGGTTTATGAATTTCACAGATATGTAGCTGGCAATGACTGGTGCACAACTCTCTCTCTGTCACATACACACACATACACAAAGTTGGATGAAAACATGGAAAAGGGTGGGTGATGACTAGACCAGTTGGATGTACAGGCCAGATAATTTAGATGGGTCTCTCACGGGTTGTGTCAAACCACTTTACCTGGAATGAATTATGTCATCATTCTTTCCAGAAAGGAACAAAAATCACTTGATTTTCTTCTTCATTCTTTTCCCCTCCCCTGTTCCTCATTGTATCCAGGTCCCACCACACATCACTACACACTGACTTCAGACTTGATTAATATTCTTCTAGCTGTCTGAAGCATAGTGAGTAATAATATTCTCATGAGCGTCCAGCGCTGCTTTGGTGGGCGTCAGGCTTAACACATTAACACTGAAGGGCTGAAGGCTTAATGGTTGTTTAGTAGTTTCTCTCGCTGTGCAGTAGCTGAATCTGCGACCAATATACCATTACAGGGAGATGCACATGCATCAGTGATGAGTGTTGATGGTAAATAGCCCTGCCTAATGTTGGCTTCCTAATACATAATATACTTACTGCAGCAGGGTGCTTCAGATGCACTGCACAGAAGTTGTACTTGGAAAGGCTGCACAGGGGTATGCAGGCGGTATTTCTAATATAATTTACAGTTATCCATTCAAGCGACATGATTCAAAATGACAGTAATCTTTATGGTCCATGCATGTGAAAATAGAGACCTTATGGATTGGGTGTGAGAAGAACTAGGTACAAAAAAGCAGAGAATGTACAAACTTGAAAAATGTGACAAAAATAACAAATAAGCACGAGTTGCAGAAGCACCTTTAGGGGTCAGTCAGGGACAGAGTGTTGGGTGGGGATGTCCCCCTGCTGATACTGGAGGGCCTCAGCGAAGGCTCAGGTGGCTGGTGCATGGGTAGAGGATCACACCCTTGGTGAAATACTGGGGTCTCCTGGCAGAGAGGGCATTGTGGCATCAGGGCATCAAGAGCATGGCAGTGGAAATGGGCGGCAGATGGTTCTGATTTGGGTACAGGCAGCAGGCGCCTGGTGAGGCAAGTCAGATCCAGGGTGTTGCCTACCAAGCCTGGCACCACTCCCGGCATCCCCCACACTCTGCAGGGCTCTCTCCAGAGCAGGCTGGTTGCTGCTGCCTGCGCCAACCCTACATGTCCCCTAAGCATGGGGCAGGTGACTCACCAACACTCATCCAAAAACTGATGTAAAATGGCCAGGGTTTTTGTTTGCAATCTAGAGAGGATATGATGAAATAATGCTGTTTGGTTAAACTATTTGTGACATCAGAACAGTTTCTACAACAACTTGATGCCTACACTGAGGTCCCTTCTCAGTCAGAGAACCACTGCCATATCATGACCATACAAGGTGCTGTTTGAATACAGCTCTGTAGCAGTAGTGAACTTCTGAACCACGCTTTGCTGCAGTAACAGAAAAGATGGACCACACCTTAGGAACTGAAAGGTGAAAAGGTTAATTTCCTGTGACACAAGAGTTCTATGTGCAGGAAGAAGCTAGGATGCAAGAATTGAAATAGCAAACAAAGATTAAATTAGTTTGAATGTTACTGTAACTAAGTTTCAATATCATTGAAATGATGCTAAAAAGTCAGCAGCAAAAATTATTTACTGCTCCTGATGAATGCACCCATTGCTATTTATGGATGTCCACTGCTAAAGGCAGGAAAGGAGTTAAAGATGTTGCTCTGCTCGACAGAGAATTTAATTAAAGCCAGTCTAATTAGAGTTCCAACTCATCTGGAGCGAGCACTGTGCTGCTGCATTGAGCTCAGCTGACGCGACAGAAAAATTCACACTCACCCTTAGACCTGGGGGACATATTACTCCCGCTCTGGCCTGGACCGCCGGGGGGGATGTGGCATGGAGGGAGGCAAGCAGCAAATCAATAGAGTTTTATGGGCCTGAATCACACATAAACGTTCCCTTTTAGCAGAGCTACTTTGAGTCATTTTTGTTCTGGTCCCTCTAGGGGGAAGAGGTTTCCACTGCAAGGCTGCTGTAATGGAGAGCTGTTAGAGTTCCTTCCATCATCCATAAACCTGCCTTGAGTGCTCATCTACAGAGAGATCTGACACCAGAGCAAAACACCACACACTATCTATTATCTACTGCCTATCTATCTCTCTACATATGTAGGTACATATCAAGCCCTGAGGTCAAGCCCTGAGGTAATATGAAATAGGACAGCAGAAGATAATCTTTCTTTCAGCTAGTGACAGCAAATGCATCTGAATGTTTCTGTTTGTTGGAGAATTATACAAATGCAACCATTATACAAGTCAACAGTAACAGACACATGCTGCTTATCATTATTTCTGTGTCGATTTAAGGTTTTTCATCTAAAAAATCAGTTAAACTCAACTCGTGCCTGCCATCTATAGGCTTTTACAGTAGTCACTGCTGGTTATTTCTGACATAATGAACCAAGCAAATAAAACTTTCACAAAATGCTCATCCCTTCATGAGTGTGTCTCCGTCTTATTCAGACTATGGCCAAATTATTCCCTGAAAGCCCCACGGATGAAGGGGTGTGAGGGGGAGGGGTGGATAGACTTCCTGAAGTGCTGTGTCAACCCTACTTTCTCCACATCCTCGCTCCAGAGCTCCCTGGTCATTAGCATTATTGATCAGATAAAAATGAAGCTAAAGTTAGCCTTGAATCAGCCTAGCATGCAAAGCGGATAAATAATGTCAGAGCACTCGCTTATGATAATGTCATCGAGGTCCGACCTGTTAGCCAGGATGACCGGCCATGAACCAGATGTCGGGCCAGGAGAATTTAGGGATGGCCTGGCCGGGCTGAAATCCCCCATGGTGCACCTGTGTAATTACAGATCGCTCAACCAAAGCATTCCTTACAAACACACTCCAGTAGGTCTGCCTGTGTTGATGTAGGAATTACCACAACGACAACTGAGTCTGGTGCACAACTTTTTCCAATTAACCTTTAACCTTACTGGGGTAATAGAGCTGATCACTACTGTCATGTCTGATCAATATACAACCTTTAAAACAATGGTATTCACAGTCACTCAGTCAATGAGATGTCTTGCTGACCCCAAATGACTTTTCACCAAACAGTAAATGCTTATATAAGGACTTTAACCTCCGTTCCACCAGCTGAATGCTGAGTTAGCCTTCATGCCACACACATCACAGTTTACCTGAGGGTGATCTCATTGTTAGTGATGATAGCTCAACTGTTTTAAAGGCAGTGGTTCATGAACATGAACACTTCTCTTCCTGATTCTGGCACCAGGCCTCAGCCTATTGGCCCTCCATCCTAGATCGTTGTTGATAGATCCGCCATTGATTTATGTGATGTCCCACGTTAATTACAAGCAATTAGTCATGTTCAGCTCTTCCACTGTAGGACATTTAGATAGCTCCTATCTCCAAGGCTTTGATCTTGAACAGTCAAGTACCAGTGTACTGTGTTCTAACAACGGCACAATGAAATGACAAACGATGCACCATTGCCAAAATACTGACCCGCAGAATCAGACATTCTCATAGGGATACTAACTTAGATGTTTTATTATAGCCTACAGTACGTACAGTATGTATATACAGACATACAGTACCTGCATCATACAGATGATATAACTGCTCATATTCTGGGTTAGACTGAGTCGAAAGTCTTTTCATATCCCTGTAATGAAAGGAGCTGTAGTCTGGATACTGTGGATGGACTCACCTGAATGTCAAGCAAAATGTCACAGACTGGGGAGGCTTGGCGTCACATCAGAGACAGACAGACACTCCCTCTCAATTCATACCACCTACATAAACTCCATTATTACACAGGCCTAACTCATCATCAAAGATGAGGAGAAAGAAAACAAAGTTAAAAAAAAACATCTCTGCACCTGGAAAGGGCAGGTTAGCTGTACCTCAGCTGACCATCTTTACTCACCTTATAGTTAAATTTAGATTACTGCATGATGACAAGTCTGGGGGGGTTCTTAAAACAGAAATGTAGATGAAGTTTAAGAAACAAGGTTAGGAAGAAAGACTTCAATGACTCAGTCATTGGCGATGGAAAGAGTCCTGGCTATCTCCTTTAACCTCAATTTTCGGTTAGTCACAAAGTATACCACAACTGGCTCTGTGAGGCTACACTTAGACAGTAGCTCAAAAACAACAGTAGATGGAAAACGTTACGCAAACTCTAAAGGGATAAACATGCACTCAGAGTCTACCCAGAGTAAAGACTCTGCTTGCCAACATTAATGTATGTGGCCTGAAACTGACCATACTAAAATGACCTCCTTCCCTTGTGAAGACTCCAGCAAGAAGCTGCTGGAGTCTTGGTTTTAGTAGTCGTTCCTCATTAAAACACATGGGTCTCTCTTCTATGTAATTAACAACTCGCTCCTGTCCAAAGTCTGCTTAATGGCATCCAATACTTCCAACAAAAAAAAGAAAGGGCACCCAAGTGCTATATTCAGCCATATACTCCCCGTAATAATCTTTGGGGTCTACATTTTTTCTGTCAATAAAAACGGTGTGACTGGAGCCAGACATGGGGCCAGACAGTTTTATTGCATTCTAGGATTATACTAGTGGCCTGAAATGAAAGTGCATTGTCACGGCTACCAGAAGCCTCATCCTAATGCTGGAGTGAACACAAACCCATGACCCCCCCCAGGTAGCACAGCCAGGGGGGGATTTAATAATGGAGACTCCGGTCCAGACACTGGTACAGTCAAAGAGAACTGCCATGAAGCATTTCTTCCAACGTCTTGAGAGGACAGTTCTTGGAAAACTGCGCTAATTGAGGGGAAACATTCTGAAATGATTTGAATGTTTTGAAGTTTACGAGTACAAATAAGTTTAGGAATATTGTACACTTGTGATTTGTTTTCCAGATTTACATTATATTCATGTTGCTATTCCCTTTTAGTACATGGTGCCATAAGAATGAACATATTTTGTCTATGTTAAATTACCTCAGAGGGTCATGAGGATGTGTCTGAAGCTGTGAGGTAAAACTTTGGCTTGTGGGGTCAGGAATATGCAGAGGTCAAAGGTCAAATCGTCAACCTGATTCACTTTGTCCATCGTCAAACCCTCTCGCATTGTTTAGTCTCATAAAGTAAAGTTTTGACCTGCTCTTCCTCCTTCCTGGCCCTCTTCCAAGTCATTTTTCTTTGAACTCTGAACAGCAGGCATCATGTGATCGGTCAGCAGGGAGTAAATTGGGATCATTGTTGCCAATAAACTCAAGTGTTCATTACCCTGACAGGAGTGCTGCTGTGAAAAACGACACAATTGGATGGAATATTCCTCTCTGAGACAGGCCCTCATCAAGGTCAGGCCGTTGCCTAACCTGATTTCGTAAAACAATTCTGGATAATGGAACCTACCTGCAGCATGCACCTCTATTTCCCCTCCATTAGTAGACAAAATGGAAGACAAACTCTCAGAGCTGAGCGTGTCCGTGCTGACAGAGGTAGGGTCTGAGCGTGTCTGTCCTGACAGAGGTAGGGTCTGAGCGTGTCTGTCCTGACAGAGGTAGGGTCTGAGCGTGTCTGTCCTGACAGAGGTAGGGTCTGAGCGTGTCTGTCCTGACAGAGGTAGGGTCTGAGCGTGTCTGTCCTGACAGAAGTAGGGTCTGAGCGTGTCTGTCCTGACAGAAGTAGGGTCTGAGCGTGTCTGTCCTGACAGAGGTAGAGTCTGAGTGTGTCTGTCCTGACAGAGGTAGGGTCTGAGCGTGTCTGTCCTGACAGAGGTAGGGTCTGAGCGTGTCTGTCCTGACAGAAGTAGGGTCTGAGCGTGTCTGTCCTGACATAAGTAGGACTGAATGTGTCTGTCCTGACAGAGGTAGGGTCTGAGTGTGTCTGTCCTGACAGAGGTAGGGTCTGAGCGTGTCTGTCCTGACAGAAGTAGGGTCTGAGCGTGTCTGTCCTGACAGAAGTAGGACTGAATGTGTCTGTCCTGACAGATGTAGGGTCTGAGCATGTCTGTCCTGACAGAGGTAGGGTCTGAGCGTGTCTGTCCTGACAGATGTAGGGTCTGAGCGTGTCTGTCCTGACAGATGTAGGGTCTGAGCGTGTCTGTCCTGACAGAGGTAGAGTCTGAGTGTGTCTGTCCTGACAGATGTAGGGTCTGAGCGTGTCTGTCCTGACAGATGTAGGGTCTGAGCGTGTCTGTCCTGACAGAGGTAGAGTCTGAGTGTGTCTGTCCTGACAGAGGTAGGGTCTGAGCGTGTCTGTCCTGACAGAGGTAGGGTCTGAGCGTGTCCGTCCTGACAGAAGTAGGGTCTGAGCGTGTCCGTCCTGACAGAGGTAGGGTCTGAGCGTGTCTGTCCTGACAGAGGTAGGGTCAGTCTGCTCTCCTTCCTGCCAGCAGCAGGAGCAGGGGGAGCAGGGGAGGGGGCAGCCGGCTCCAACTCCTGACCGTCACAGCGGGACAGCAGCTCAGGCCAGTGTTAAGTCCCTGTAATTAGGACTTCACGCTGTTCGACTTTAAAGGCTTCTAAACGGGCCTCCTACATCCCCTGCCTTTCTGTCTAATGCAGTTTATTGGGTTTGACATCGGCTGTGCTTCACCTCCGTCTCTCCTCTCCTGTAACACACGTCCTGGATGTTTTGGAACAATGGTGCTGCTCTGCTCCTTTGTATGAAGTTACCTATTGTACACGACCATGGTTGTGTTTAATGAAGTCAAAAGGCCCTCCGTCTTACAACGGCCCGGCAACCATGAGGTATTGGCTTGCCTCTAAATCAAGTGGATGTTATTCTAAAATCCAAAAAGGTACTTCAAGAGCATAACATGGATTTGCTTGGAGGGATGTGGATGGAAGGATCTAGAGGTGAAAAGCTGATTGGACATCTTGCCGGTGCTGCAGCCTGTGCTCTCTGTCCAACAGCAGTACAGTAGATGCCAGAGGATGTCACGATCTGTCATCTGGTAAGTCATGCAGCACTAATACTGTTGTAACATTGAAACAGATGTCCTCAATGGAAATAGGAGACACAATGATTTATCATCAGACCAAACAGCTGAGGCTGACTTGGAGACAGAGTTAGAGACAGGCTTGTCAACGAGGCCCCATCTCCTAAAGGGGTACAACAGTACATGAACATCAATCAGTGATTAAATCATGATGATGGATGACAGCAGCAAACATCCGTGTCCTCACACAGTAACAGTTACACTCTCGTTACTATGTCATCTCATAATCACTCCATGAACACAATAACTTGATCATTTCGAACAACGAGCAGCAGTTCACCGCACTGTGGGACACAGACAGTGTGACTAAAGGGAAGCGGGTTGCACGTTAGGCTCTTGAGCCGCTCTCTGAGACGGTCTCCCCAGGTTGAGGTCTCCTGGCTCTGAGCCTCAACAACACTGGAGCAGCAGTCATATGAGGAGCTGTGTCACATGCACAAACACACCGAGAGGTAGAGCAGGGCCAGGGGAGGGAGGCCGGGCTGATCCTGCTGGTGGTGGGGGGTGGTGCCTCAGGGTTTGGGGAGGGGGGTGAGGTGAGGTGGGAGAGGGGCAGGGGCAGGGGGATATGTCTGGTCCAGAGGTCCCTGCTCCTCTCAACTCAGTCAGCTGTCTCAGAGGGTCTGTTCAGAAATGACAGCCACAAGCCAGGTGAAGCAAACACAGTTGGAGCACCAGGGATACCAGGACGGCTCTAATAACAACATGTGTCTGTGAGACAGCCTGAGAAGCATAGGTAAACAGTAACTGTAACGTAATAATGATGATTATTATTAACTCATTATAGTGGGGTTTATTCCTGGGCATTTTCTAAAACAGTGCCTTTACAGATCCAATCCTTGAATCCATCCAAAAGTGACAGATATTCCCCTCTGCAGTCTTCATATGGTTCTACATCCATAAAGCGTATCAACATATGGCATATAACCTAGTACTAGGTTATATTGCTATTGCTGCTGTTGTTGTTGCGTATTTTAATGTTTCAATTCATGTGCACGTCCGTGGGAACATTGCATTGTTTGGGTGGAATTTAAATTCATTGAGGATTATATCTGCTCCAGCACTGGAGAACAATGCTGAGGTCCTGCTGTCAGGGCCTGGTGACGGCTGCCCACCCAATCTGATGAGAGACCCTCACATGCCATGAACCCAATTAGACTCTGATCCATAAGAGAGGCATGGATTAGACCCTCATTTGCACTAGCATACAGCTCCTTGCCTCTCTGTTCCAGGATATGTGTATGTTTTTTTTTTTTTTTTGAAAAACATGTCACTTATAAGAGGACAGGGAGGGAGGACTGGGGATTCTCAGATATGAGTCTGTGTGTTCATTTGCCCTCTGCTGATAGGAAACTGAGGAGTACAAGTCCACAAGCTCAGCTTTATTAGAATCTGGCCTGTTGTTACCTCCGAGTTATGGGAGCGTTATAGTTGTCATGCAGTTTACTTTCACACTGTGCATTAAGGGCCGCTTCAAGATAGCCGTGCTTTACAGCTATCTGACTCAGCTGGTGCAAAGCAGCTGACTCATAGGCTATGCCACAAGCAGATTCTCATCTATCTAGTGAGCTGGGAACAGAGCTCAGAGAATCTGTGAATGGCCATGGGAGTAGATCTCTGGGAACAATGTTGCTCATCAATGAAAACCTTCCTTGTCTTTGCTTTCAGTCTCAGGGGAAGTGCAAAGGGTACAAAGAGTCTTTTGTCCTGGGGTTCTAACCCCATCTCCCTTTCAATAACCAAACCATTTATCTGGATGCAAACCGTCGGAACTAAGTAATTTTAAAACGCACCAATCAGATCTTTACGAAACAGCTGTGTTCCCCTCTGCAGGGAAATGAATGCAAGAAGTTGCAGGTGAGGAAAGGCATCCACTTTTAACCAAATCTCTGATTTCAAAAGGGCAGTGTGATACTGAGAGCAATAACTTACAGGCTAGAATTCCCAAAATGTTTCCAGGATGATGTGAAGCCCGCCAACCACTTCAAGAAGAAGCGATGGCAGTTTTACAGAGGAAAGAAGAGAAAAACTCAACTTGGCCTCAGTCTAAACCCTCTGGGCTGCCTGGCCTGCTTTATGGAGTGCACTGAGCCGTGTCGCCGTGGTGACATTACTCCTCTGCTGATGTAAGGGGAACCTCCTCTCCTCTCCCTCCCCCGTCCCTGTGTCTCTCTCCCACGGCCAGGGGGGTAGCACTGACCCATGAGTTAATCTGGGAGGGGCTCCGCTTTCCCAAATGTTGGGTCTGCAGCCATGACACAGCTCTGGCAACCAAGTGTCCCCTCTCTCTGCCCTGCCCAAGTCCACTACTGTCCTCCCCCCGACACCACAGAGAAACCAACAGTGGCCATGTGACAACGTTTTTGTTGTAACTGCGCTGCACTCTCCCACCCTCTGCAACATTTCGTTATTTCCAAAGCCGTGAGCTCAAACAATTTGTCTGTTCAGCTATGTCAGCTGTGGCCTTTGATGTCAGCTCCCTACTGCTCTGTTCGTGTTCATTAGCTAACAATCGCAGAGGTTTTGGGGGGGGCTGGAAGTGAAGGCAGCAAGTGGCCTTCTCCCTCACTCGACTCCTCTACAAGGCAAAATCAAAACGAAAACACACATGTACCTGAGCTTTGAACCCCCCTTTAAAAGCTGCTGGTGAATTTCAAGATATACATGGCATTTTCAAATTTGCAAGTCTAAGCAAACCTCCCGTTTTACAAGCATATTTGTTTAAGGCTATACCCAGATGCAGTACCCTATCTTGGGTGGGGTCGCCCAAGAATGTTGAAAGCGCCTGCTGCTGTTTCACAAGGTAACAAAGCGAAACACATTTGCTGACAGACTCATTAAGTGTGAAAAAATCCCAACAAGAACAATCCTCTCACAGACAGACAGCTGCGTAAGGAAGGACGGGGGTGAAGGAGCAGAATGAGCCCACCAACAGTTATTTACCCACACAGCCTGCACAAACATGCAGATGGGAACTGTGATGGATTAGGCTGGGCCCAGTCAGACAACAGGCTGCTGATACACAGACTGTGTTTGGGCTCAGACCACGGTGGCTGCTGAAGTGATGAAAGCAAACGGAGAGAAAGGAGGTTCCTGGTTGACATGCCAGAGGAGATTACAGGAGATCTGGTTTCTGCATTCACTCTGAAGCTGGCCTGGAGGGAAACAATTGTCAGTCTCTGAGATGTAGACAATGTTACTGGTCGTGCCACCTCATCAAGCAGGTTAACACCAAGGACTAAACATCAGCACTTACAGGATGGCTAGAGGCATGGGATGTGAGAATTACACACGCATTATGTCATTCAGTATTAACTGAGCTTAGAATGTTTCAGATGAGTTCATTTCCATACTCAAAGTGTAACTGATTGGATGAAAGAACACCACTCTAGACAATCACTCAATACCTCATTAATGCCTTGCTAATGGGGCTTGTGTCAGAGGGCTGAAAGATAAGAAATGTCCTGGAGGCTGGTGGGTGGTCAACCTTCAGACCCACCCCAGCACAGGTGTGATGGTCCCCCTGCCCCCCACAAAGGGCCTCTCTTTCTTGGTTCCTTGGGGCCAGTGACAGAGAGGGTGGCGACTGGGATAAAGTGGTGTAGGGGTTAAATGGGTCAGTTAGTCCAGAACACAGGTGTGGACAGTGGAGACTGTGTCTGTGGCAGTGACTGATGGGTTAACGGGCAGGACCTGACCTTCTGGGGTAGACGTCTCTGCCAGAGAGGGGCTTCAGAGGGATCGCATGAGCCCTAAAGATACTCCGGAAAATGATTCTTTTTTGGGGAGGAATTTGGTATATTATATATAATGTGTATTTTTATTCAAATCTATATATCCGCAAGAGAAGACATTATCTAACTGGAAGCTGACAAAGTTGTCTGGGCGTACAGAACACAGACCTGTTAGACAGAGTGAAGGATGCTGTTTTATTACAAACCAAGACAAACGGAAATCTGTCTCTTCTTTCCAAAGTCATTCATGAGCAATCAATCATTTGCAAAATGGCAATGTATAAAATAAACCTCTTGAGAACTCATAAAATATGCAGCTGAAGAGAACAACTTCAAGCTCTCATCAGGCAGGTGCTCTTTAATGCTTTTCATCAACTAATGCTCTGTGCCCGTTATGGGCACTAAAAGACTTTATACAAAAAATATGTTTTTTTTTTTTAATAAACAATAATAATACAAAAAGAAGCAGCCAGAATATTTACAGAACAGTATTATTTTCTATGGCTCTTGCCTGCTTTGTAATTTTTATCTAAAATTTCCAGTGAAATATTAATAATTACACTTTTTCGGTACATACTTTGTAACTGAGTTGCTACAGGAGTCTTCACTGGTTTAAGGCATACACATTTACCTTCAGTCAACTGCACTGGTTGAAAACAAAGAACTAACAGTAAACATCCAAAAGGAAGACATCAGGAGGATCAGTCAGTCTTGTCAACAGTGATGAAAGCCACAACCTTCCACCTGTACGAGCTTGTATCAGCTGATGAGCCCATCTAAGGCGTCTTCGGGGTGTAAATTAACCATGAGAATGTAAGCTGACATTCTGCCATCACAGTTAACTTAACATAATGTACAAAAACAGACTATGGATGCTTCCAGAGAGAAGAAGATATGAGAATAACTCAAACAGGGGACAGATGACAACACAAACAAACAGTCAGAAGCATCCCATCACCTCCGCTCCTAATCAAGCCCAATGCCAAAGACCAGCCACTTAAAACAGGAAGTATGACTGAGACAGAGCAGCAGTCAGAGAAAAACTATAATATATTATCCCTGGACAACATTTGGCCTCTTTGTGCCAGTGTTTTTTAACAGTAGCTAAGAAAAGCCATTTTCACTGGGTGTCTTTGCTGTGACAGGACTAGTCTGACAGCTATGAATCCACCAAATAAGAAACATGCGTGCGCATGCAGACACAGACGCTCAACATATCACTGAGGTTAAACACACGCCAAGTCCATCCAGCAAAATAAAGTTAATTAAAAAGCTTCAGCTTTGAGGTGAGGCCTGTGCTTTGAGTGTGGGTTGGAGTGACCTAGCCTGCAGATGTGGCGTGTGTGTGTGTGTGTGATATGAAAGTGGTTTATTCTAAGACATCTGAACCCTCTACCAAATAGCTGGGAGTGTCATAGCTGGGAGGGAAACCGTATGAAATAAAAGGAGTGTGGCCTCAATCTGTAGAACCCCCCCCCCCATCAGATACAAAGAAACCTCAGGCTGTAGCCACCATCTTGATCTACCACAGGAAGATCCAGCCCCCCTCCCCCAGCCAGCGTGTGGTTATAGGCTCTTCACTGACTGGGAGCAGGGATCAGGTTTCGTGGATTAGCTTTAGCCCAGGCCTCTTTGATCCTTCACCCGCTCCTCAGGTACAGTAAAGGTCCAGGGGCAAGGGTGACTAGACAGAGCAGGAAGTGCCAGGTCAAACAAAGGACAGGTGGTTGATGTCACAGGTCAACCAATGTGGTTGTCAACCACAACCACATTGTATCATAGTATCTTCAGCTACATAACCACCCAAAGCAACCATTATCCATCATGGCCGGCAAATAAACTTGTTCTTCGTGGCTAATAAAAACAAACTTATTCCACGGTTACTTTAGAAGTATTTATACATGGGATTCAGAAAACTGGAGAATAATTTTGCTCAATAAATTTGAACTCAGTAGGCCTACAGTTTAGGATCACTGACAGACTCATGTGAATTGATTTCACGTGGCAGTGGTAATGACAGATATCTCCCTTTAGTATAATAATGTTGCTTCATTTCCCTTTCTGAATGTCAGTTAGAAAATTTGTTTCAGCGTAATTTGATTCAAATGCTCTTAGAGAAAGCAATCAGAATGTAGCCTGTCCTTTGTGAAAAAGTAATTTGATCGCATGCAAGCAATTAAGTGTGTAGTTACAAAATACCATGGATTATTAGAGGGGTGGAAAATAACCCAACATATTGGCCACCTGGTTAAAAGGATACAGTGTTTTCCAAATGAGGGCTGTAGAGCCGGAGCCATGATGTACGAAAGGTGTTTACAGACAAGACACGCCATGAAACTATCACATCCCTTCAAACTCACACACTGAAGCTCCTCCAATGTGAAGCAGAGGCAATTTCAAGAACACTGATCATGTTTTCAGACAAAAAAAAAAAAAAGGTTGCAACACTCTTTGTAACACGTCCTACGAGTCTTTAAGATCAGAGGTTACAATCAAAGCAGAGATGACTCCCAAACGGGCCGGAGGCTGGAACTCTCCCCACTGTCCACAACAGTCCTTTAAATTGAGCTGATGGACGTGTTCTGATATCTCAACAGGTTACAGTCTGTGTCTCTGTGTTCCCTGCTCCTCCTCTCAGACGTACCACTCCCTGCGAGAGATCACAGATCCGTCCATATGGGAAACATAGTCGCTGTCTGTGCCGTTGTCATAGCAGTCCTCCGGGATGTAGGGGGAGCCGTTGGATACCGGGGGGCTGTGAACAGGAAGTCCACCGTGGTGCATGTTGTTGGTGTTGTTGTGATACTCAGGATAGTATCCCCCCTCCCTGAGGGCTCTTGGCCCATTGCCCCAGTCCTCCGTGTCCTTGCGGTCGTCGGTGTAGTCGGGGTAAATGAGTTCTCCCCCGGGCTTGGGTTTCAGGTCCTGACTGCCCTTTCCCGAGCCGTCCCCGGACACCTCCTGCAGCTCGTGGGGCTGGAGCACGTCCAGCTGGGACTCCTTCTGCATGTCGGATGGGCCCAGGTACTGCTTGGTGTAGTAGTCTCCTCTGAAGGTCCTCCTCTGGCGCATGAAGCAGGCTCCGCCCAGAACCAGCAGCAGCACCAGGAAGAGGACCCCGCCCACCGCGCCGCCCACTATGGTGCCCAGGCTGCTGTCGGGCAGGGACGCCAGCGTGGGCGAGGTGAAGAGGGAGCTGTGCCTGTCGGCGGCCGTGCTGGTTTCACGGGTCTCCATGACGGTGGAGGCCGAGGTGAGGGGGGCAGCTGTCGTTGGCGGAGGGTCTGGGGGTGTGGAGAAGGGAGGGAGGAGAGTCAGGAGGAAAAATTATTACAAGCCATAAAAAATAAATCACATTTTATTAAATAGTACAATCCTACCTCAGAAACCTCGCTACTAAACCCTGTCTACAAATCTCAACCAGTCCAAGTGAGGCAGAACATTACAGCATCTCTACAAAAAACTAAGAATTTGAGAGGTTGCTCTGTTGAAGAGCCGTTATAAGTGAGACTGAACAAGGTATAGGTTAAACGTCCCAATCAATTTAGCTATTGCGTGTGAGAGTGAGAGAGAGCGAGCGAGAGAGAGGGGGGGGGTGAGTGTGAGAGAGAGAGAGAGAGAGAGAGAGAGAGAGAGGGGCAGGGTGAGAGAGAGAGTAAGAGAGAGGCGCAGAGTGAGTGTGAGAGAGGGAGAGAGAGAGGGGCAGAGTGAGAGAGGCACAGAGTGAGAGCGTGCATCTGCTTAGTTCGTCCTCTCTCTCTCTCTTCCAAAGCCACGGGAGGTCATGTGAGGAGATGAATCTGCTTGGTCCATCAGCATTGACCAGCAGTGATGTCAGCAATAGCACCCTCCAGCTTTACACAGCCCAAGGTCAGCAGCATTGTTCCATCGCCACACAGCCAAAGGTCAGCAGCATTATCTCCCTATTGTAGCCCAGCCTCCGGGACTAAGAAAACAGTCTGACACAAGAGTCTCTGGAGACAGACATCAAAGAGCCTAACTACAAAGCAATATGACCTGCAACAGCACAGGCTTGGAGGCCTCCAGTGGGCATGAGGGTTGACAATACAACTGATTAAACACAGCCCAGTCCCAGTACAGCTTCTAATGACTTCCTCTGATTTACCTGAGAGAGAATCCAACTAACCTGCAATTACATGCCAGTGGCCCTGGGGATGGAGATAATGTAAAGCAAGGAGGGGGAGAAGGGGCAGCTCAAGGTCAGTGAAGAGATAAAAAACACTGTCCTGTCACCCATCAACCCTCAACCCCCCCCCCCCCCCCCCCCAACCCCACCCTGGTGTCTTGCTAGGGAGGGGCAGAAGGACACCACACAAGGGGGCTAAGCTGAGCTGCTACAGCTGGTCAGGAGGAGAGTCCACAAGGGCACAGAGACCACTGGGCATGTGAAGCAGCCACATGAGGGGGGAGGGTGGGTGGAGGGTGCACCCATGCTGGCTCACGTAGTCTCGGCTCTCCACAGGGGGCGGGGCTGAGATGCAGCATATGCCCGCCTCCTCGTGCTGGCCTGATAGAAGCACGATAATTGTCCTTCCTGGACAGGATGTCAGCCATGGTGTAGTTTTTAGAGGAGCCTCCTCCAAAACTTGGCCTCAGCACAGATGGCGCATGACAGGCAGTGCTGGGCCCGCTCCAGACTTCTCCTCTCAGAGAGCGAGGAGAGGAATCGGGCGTCGGGGGAAAGCTGGGTCCAAAAACAGCAGTCAGTATGTTTGGATGTGGATTAAAAGAAAGAGGGGAGGGAAAAGAGAACGAGTTCTCATGCTTCACGTCTAGCTCCAGAAGAATGGGGCGGCCAAAGATGTTAAGACATGAGAGAGAGAGGGGGGCGTGGGCCCCATCAGGTACTGTGCAGCAGGCCTCAGGCCAAATAAAGCTAAAACCTGGTAACAGACCTCGGAGGAAGGTTTCCCTCCATTTAGCTAGTCTCAATTCTAAACACGAGTGATCAATTCTAATCATCAGTCTTTATAAATACCTCTTCTGAGTCAAGATGAATAAATTACGGTCAGATATGCGTTTGTTATGTGAAACACATTTGTCTGTGATTATTGTGTTTTAAATTTAATTCATTGTTTCCAACCCAGACACCCGACCTTGAATAAAAAAGAAACTAAAAGGGTCCCATTGTAGCACGCTGTGCTCCCAGTAAAAAGCTGAAAAACCATCCACCTAGCAAAATAAATCTGCCGCAGCCAAAACCACAACAGTGTCCTTTGTTATTGAAACTGTCTGTTTTCTGTGCTCCTCTTGTTTCTGGAAATGTGGAGCAAGTCGAACTGGGCGCTGTCAGCTCGTATGAGGAAATAGATAGCTACTGTACCCCAAATTACACCACAAAGTTAAAAAACTAAAGCTGGTGATGTTGGAAGATGAGTGATGAGGGGGAGGCAGCTCACCCTGTACCCAGAAGTGAACGTCTTGACTCCGGAGCCCGATGTCGTTCATCACCTCGCAGCGGTACACGCCTGAGTCATTCCTCTCCAGGGGCCGGGTGAAGCTGAAGGTGCTGTTTGCCACAGCCACACCGTCAGGCATGGGGGCATCCATCCTGGGGGAGGAGGGGAACAACACACGGCTTGTGAGCAGAGAACCAGACAGTTGGGCTGGACGTGTCCATGGGCTGCAGAGGTCGAGTCCGGTGCAGATTAGAGGAGACTCACCTGGTCCAGGAGAAGTGGTGGGCTGGAGGGTTAGCTCTGGCAGAGCAGTCCAGCTTCACGTCAGCCTGGCCCACAAACCAGCTCCTGTCCCTGCCCTCCACAGACACCTCTGGAGCGACTGTAGCAGACACAGGACGACACACACACACAACATAGCCAGGTCAACAGTTAAAAGATGAAAACAAAAGGTCACCTTGTTCTCTTTAATAAACCTGTTAAGCTATGATCTTATGCAATAACTGCCAGAACAGCGTCTACTTCAAATTCATTTCAAATGGACGGAGCAGTGAGCATGTGCGTTACACGAAGTGACCCCTAGCAATCTGCAACATGACAAATGGGGGTTTCCAGAGGGAACAAAGCAAGCAATATAAGCAGAAAAGTGATACTAGAAATGAAAAAGGGAGCCACAAATTACTCTGGGAGCGCACAGGTACTGTTGCCGAAATAAAGGCAAGACAACTAACAAATGGCGAGGCGGGGGGGTGGGGATGGGGGGGGTTTGGGGGAATGCACTGCTGGGGGAGGTAGGCTCTAACACCCTCTCCGGCCCAATACCAGTCAGAGATAACACAATTTCATCCCAACAGAAGAAAAGCCGCTGTACATGTTGTAAACAAACAATGACTCCTGTCTCCAATTTTCCCATGTTTGATTTCCCTTAGGAGCTGAAAGCACATGATTACAGGGGGAGCACCTGACTATGTCCCTTGACCTCTGCACACAGGTCAGTGTCGAAATTGTGCTTCTTTCGCAAGTTAGAAATCCCCCGTCTCTGCATTAGACACAATGTATTGAGCCTTGAAGCTGCTTATTTCCTGTATTAACCACGACCCCCCTCCTCCACTGCTGCTGATGATGCTGCTGGGGGCCTGATCAATATTTCATAAAATGGCTTCATTAGCCTGCACTCATGCCGTCTAAATGAGATACTAGCCAACAGCCCAGCTTGCCAAGGAAGCAGGCATCAACAACTCTCACATTAAGATGAATCTCTTAATGGTCCTTTTATGGGTGAAAGAAGTGGGTCAGGTAGCAGGGTGGTCTCTGTGTACTCATACTCTAACCCATTAACGCAAGTTAAAGGTCAGTAATTGCCTGCTTCTGATAAACGTGGTAACTGGAATCGGAAAGCAGAGCACCCAGACAGAAAAACACGCCAGCTGTCTTTGACAGGCCGGTGATTGACATCAAGTGCTGTACAGTACGCAAAAAAAACTGCAGAACTTTGAGTGACTTGGACTCTAGGCTCCACTCTGGTGCTTACTAAGCTCTTAAGCCAAAGTTCCCAGCAAGCTAACCCCTTGTTGCCTGGTCCCTGCACACTTACACTGCACGTTGAGCGTGTAGGGGATGCGGAACTCTGTCTGCAGGGCCGGGTGGCGCACCACGCAGGTGAGGGTCTGGCCCTGGTCCGCCCTGCTGGGCCTCCAGATGTAGCCCACCTGGGTGGTGGTGGTGCCGTTGGGCTCGTCCTGCGCCCGCGTCTCCAGGCTGCCGTGCAGCCCCGTTTCCCAGAGGACCTCGGCGGCGGGGCGGCCGCGCTCCGCGATGCAGGTGGCCACCACCGTGTGGTTCCCCCCGTCCAGCAGGGGGGCAGAGCCGGCCGACACGTACACCTTGGGCTCCACTAGGGAGGGGAGGGGGGGAGGGAGGAGAGAGGGGAGGACAGGGGAGGGAGGAGGGAGGGGAGGAAGGAAGGAGACAGGATTGGAGAGGGGAGAGACGGGAAATAAATTACAAAATGAATATTGATCTTTTTTTATATATGAAGATTAATAAATAATGGGCATCATAAAACAAGGGATATGGGCAGCAGGAAGTGGCCACAGCACACAGAGCTGCAGACAGGATTGATGTCTTGCATTTCGCAGATATCTATAAAATAAATTGATGAGCTGAGCAATTTGATAAGAGGAGCACTTCTCAAGGTAAACAAGCTCTCCACTGTTGTACCAGAGACGCAAATATGTTTGTGTGTTTGTGAGAGGTTGATATTGTGCTGTATCGACCCTCCCAGTTCTCGAATACTTACAAAGCATTTCCATGAAACGTTCCATAAAAAGTTTCAGTTCCCGCTCTCTTTCTGCTCAACCCTTACGGCGTGTTGGGTAACATGAGTTTGACCTACATTTCAAACGTCTCACTACTAATGGTTCTCTGGAAAGTTAGAGGATCTGTGGACCTGTTATTAGTCCTGTGTCAGTCGCAGCACTCAGTGCAGTTGTGTTTCTGTGTTTGCTTTCAAGGAGATCCCAACAGTCGAGTAGGGTTGCTGTGTGTCGTTCGGTACTTTGGAGCCAGGCTTATGTTACATTGGCTTCCTGTGAATAACTGGGGCTTGAGACGTGACACAGATTTCCTCAATAGGGATGTAAAACAGATCCATGTGAGGGAGGGGACTGGGGTAATGGAGGCTTCTACTTGCCCCAGCAGGCAATGAAGCAGGAGGGTCAGTGTTCTGCTACGCTGACGTAAACACAGACGGAGACCGGTTCATTCGTCGTGAGCACACAGGCAGGATGTCCACCCGTTCAGATCAGGTGGGACACAGAGGGGAAGAAAGGGCTTTTATGTAGATGAGGATGGAAAGCAACTTGGCAACAAGGCTTACATTCATGATCCAGGGAGGGAGCGATCTTGATTTTCCATCGCTACCTCTCTCTCTGGGTTTCCCCCTGCCCTGCTCTGTTTCCCAGGTCCATTTCTCATCCCCAGTGTCTCCGGTGCTCTATCTAACCCTCCCCCATCTCCCACTCTCAGCTCTTTCCCGGTCTCTCCTCTCCCTCCTCCACGGTAGAGACTCCATCTCTCCTCCCCCATCTCCTCCTGTCTCTCTCTCTCTCCTTCCTTCTCTGTGGTGGGCATTACCAGCTGCTCCACTTCCTGTCACAGTGATGGTCACAGCATGTGGGGCACATGCATACCCCTAACCTCAAAGACGAGGCCACCACCCCCGGACATCTGCCGCCCCCCCTCCCCACCCGTGGGGGCAACGGTGGAACGACAACTCTTAGTAACCCCTGGCCCCCCCGAGACCTCTGCTTCCCAAAATAGCTCCAATACCTTCTGCAGCCCGGCTCGCGCTCCCCACCCCTCAGACCACAGCCTCTTTACAGCCCCCTCCACAGACTTTTCCAGCCATTCCCGACCCCCCCCCCCCCCCCCCCCCGCCCCGACTACAACCGTCCACCATGGCGCTGTTGTGTTAGGCGGCTGCCTGGTAACCACCCCTCTCTCCTTACACCCCAACGGTAACCCCCTCTACGCAGGGTGCTCATGTCAGGGCGGGGGAGAGGGTGGGTTCTGTCTGGATGAATGGAGAGAGGATAACAATTCCCTGTCGGCCAGTGGAGGGCCTGTCTGTGATCCACCTACTGTATGATCTGCTCTGCTCTGCTCAGCTGAGCACTGACATAGCCAGACTGGCTGGCTGGACAGATTGAACCTTGCAGACTAAACACCAACTGAATGTTTGCAGGCCGTGCTGCAGAAACACAGACTACCGCCTGTCAGTTGGTCACATTAACAATACAGATATGACCACTAATAATAATAATTGGTTTCGGTATTCAGGACATTGAGAAATACGGGTTTGCATTATCTAACAGCTTCAATCAATAAAACATCAGTAAAATGGCATGCTCAACAAGCCATGTAGGTAGGTCTTTGTTATACTGCTGTTCTGATGTTCTCTTCCGTTTCAGGATTCTGCTGAATACAGGAGGGAGACGCCGTTATTGCTCACATCAAGTGCTTGTCACGGGCCGTAAAACGGCCATGAGTGGGGCAGTCAAGTCTGGGGCTGAGGAGAAAGCAGTTTATGGTTGGAGGATATAATAACTTAAACTGAGCAGGACGCTTTGCCGCAATGTCAGTCCCACTGACGTCTTCATTCGGGTACTTTCATGGATTCTTAAGTTTCCCTGAGGACACTCCCGAGCCGTGGGGCAGCGTTCCAACTCATCTTATCAGCAATTTGAAACGAAAGGTCATTCTCCTTCTCTCAGTATCGGAGGAGTGTTCCTCTACCTCAGGTTTTATTTGTTTCCAGGCTGGGCGTTCCGCAGAGCTCCCCCCCACCACCACCACACTACTGGTGCTGTAACAGTCTGGGCCTTTTGTGAGAGCTCAGGACTGAACAAGGAAGACGAGTACTGAAAGGAGATCCCATTACATGGAAGTGCTGTTCACCCTCTTAGATTCCCCCTGCACCACTTATTATGGGTAATCTGCAGTTAAATGTACCCTTTTTCTTGGCAAATGTACAACTCCTCACTTCACGTTCTACAGTACAGGTCCTGCTCAAGTGGATGAAATTGTGTACAGAATGTCAACACGTGTTTGCCGCTTCAGTTCAAATGAATAACGAAATGTCAATGAGCACTTGAATATTTATCAAGGGTTCCTGAGGCTGGGTTGGGAACGAGAGAGAGGTGAGCCTGGGAAAACTCGCAGCACAGCTGTGTACTGTGACTAGGAGCTGGGATCTCAATGTGAATGGCTGCCATCCAGGTGGTGATTTAGAGCCATTGGGCCACTAGGGTGAGGTCCTTCAGAGAGTAACTGATCCTTCCGGGTCAAACACTTAGCTACTGGTGACCCGAGAAGCACCTCATCACAACCAGCCATGTAAGGGGGAGACTTACAGGCACCGTATAACACAGAGACGACAGTAGACAAGTTGGCCTGTCCTACATACCCAATATGTTGACTGTGGTTGAGGCTTGCGTGTTGCCCAGAGGGAAGGTGGCCACTTTGCAGGTGTACGAGCCGACGTCGGCAAAGCCCACCCCTTCCAGGACAATCGTGGCGTCCTGGATGGAGGGGGACAGGAAGGAGACGCGGCGGGCGTACTCTGGGGAGATGGAGATGCCGAACTCGGGGTTAAACACCGCCAGGGTGATGGTGCCAGAGGGCAGGCGGCGCTCCCAGGAGCTCTGGGTCAGGCTGAGGTTGGAGCCCACCTCGATCCGGCAGCCCAGGGTGATGTTCTTGCCCAGCACCGCGCTCACCTTTTCGGGGACCACCACCTGGTTACTGCTCACACCTGCACAGGGAAGGAGGAGAGGAGATGCAGTCAGATGGACAGTCACAAAGAAGGTCCATGCTGCTGGTAGGAGATCACAAACATGACATTCAGACAACATGAACCAGGACTAAAAGACAACACCATCCCCCTCAGGGATTAGCAGAAAGGTGGTAACTGAAACTTAGGTGCTAACAGGGGTGTTATCCACCACGGCTACAGACTGACGGCCCACCGAATTTAAAATTGCATTGAAACCCTTTCCACACAAACCAAAACATGATGTTGAATGGCAACATCTACATACAGTCTGGAGAAAGGAAGGGAAGTGAGGATGGGGGAGAGGTGATACAGGATAGGAGGATGAAAGAGGTGTGAGAAGGTGGGAGGGTCTACACACCCACAATACACAACCCACAGCTTTCTCTTTGCTCCGTGAGGGATTGTTTGACCTCATAAAGGGAAACAAACTACAAGGTGTGTGGCTGTCCTGGAGGCTGGTTTAGTCATCCCAGATCCTGGTAATTCCTTCCTGCTCCATTTCAAAGTCAGAAAATCAGCCCAAAAAAATCTTGACTCTTTAATGTCATCATCTACAGAGCGCAGCCCAGTTCCAGACACAAGATTAACCTGGAAGCTCTATATATTTCCCCCTGGCGTTAGAATGTCCCCGTGTCCACATGGCTGAGGAACAGGGACCACATGAACCCCGGACCTGCTTGGGACCCGGGGGAGGAACCTCCTCCAGGTCTGGGGTTAGCAGACAGATTCGTCTCTGTCTGGGACCCTTGTCAGAGAGCGTTCCTCTGTCTCCTCCATAATGAGCAGCACACACACAGCCTTTCTGCTCTCCACAGGGTGCACAGACTGGCCCTGCAGCTAACTGGCTCAGCTTCTTGCCATATAAAGCAACAACAACCAAACTTTTCTGGAACAAGATTAAACATAAAAGTAATTTGATGAGAGATAGGGGGTTTCTCTATAAAATAAAATAAACCTTTAATCAAAATATATGGCCACTGCAAGTTAATGTGAACATGCTTGATTCATTTTCAGAGTAACTACAACTTTGCGTTCATGTTGATGGCCAGTAAGATGCTGTAAGCAAGCACAGAGCCAGGTAAGGTTAAGCATAATGAGCCTGACACAGATGCTTTGGCTACTAGTACTGTACATTTACATTTAGTCATTTAGCAGACGCTCTTATCCAGAGCGACTTACAGTAAGTACAGGGACATTCCCCCGAGGCAAGTAGGGTGGAGTGCCTTGCCCAAGGACACAACGTCACTGCTGAGAATCAAACGGGCAACCTTCTGATTAATAGCCCGATTCCCTAACCACTCAACCATCTGACCCCACTGCAACGCTCCTTCAGTCATATGCATGATAAAATGCTCTGATCCCGTTCAAATGACTTAAAACTATCTTTGGGCCTTCTACTAGCTCACAGCCACTTTGATTTGTTTTTAACTAGACAAACCTTTTGAGAACCAAATTTTAACAGCTGCCTAAAAAGAGCCCATTCAGCTCTATAGGAATAAGTACTTCAGGAGGGAAACGAACGTGAAACTGAAATAAATCCTAAATTGCAGGTTTCACATGCAGTCTCGTGAAATATATTCCTATCAAGACTGAGGATTTTTTTCTCCAAACATAATAACACAAATGAGTCATTGATGCCCACATACACATTAAAAACTTTAACAAGAGGCTCCTATGAACTTTACAATGCCTTGGTCAAGATGGAACTGTTAGGGGAGATCCTCGTAAAAAATATCCCAAATATTGTTTCTAGTCAAATATATTTTTGAATTGTGATCAGTACATTCATAAGGCATAGGCCTAAAACTTTTTTTTTTTTTTTTACAAATTTGGGAGACATACATTTTTATTTAGCCTACCTAGGATGTGTTTGTAAAAGTAGTCAAATGACTGGTATTTTCGGCCCTTGGCTTGAATTTGAGTGGTAAGCCACAGCTATGTTATCTTGGCTAGAAGGGTATATAGGCTCTCCCAGCCTCCCCTGTAATTTTAGTGAACACACACACACACACACACACACACACACATACACACACAGACACACAGACACAGGGAGAAGGCAATTCTCCTCTGACTAAAACATTTAGTGAGTGTTTCACCATGTGTATGATTCATGCATTTGTTTTCCTATCACATGAATCATAAGGTCTGTGTTTTCGCAGGACAGTTTTAGAAGCATTTATAGCACGGAGTTCTGTTACATAGGCTACATGTTGCACTGCATCAAGTCCTGTTCTGTTGTCCTTGTGGTAGTATGTTTGTGTTGAGCCAGGGTGCAGTTTGAGTGCTGTGTGAGCTTAGGTGTAGCTGGGGGTCAGGGTCACAAAGTGTACAGGCTCTACTCCACAGCTGAGGCAACAGCCGAGTTTGGCCCCTGTTCACAAGCCTACCTACTGTACCACAATAACTTCACACAAACATACCTTTAGAAACTTTGAGGCCACGGTACAGTAGTAAAGGAAACATCACTCATTACGGTTGCCAAAGTCAAAATCAGGCTATAAATTGTCCACAAGGTGTTCATTCAATTACAAATCTAATCTTTCACCGCTAAGATAAGAAATATTTGGAATCGTTGACCATTGTTTTTCGATGCAATCTATGAACCACTCATTTCTGTATCTGCATTGTATCAAATGCTGAAATGTGCCAACTCTTCCAAACAGTGCTCAACCATAACACAGTGCCAGGCATGTGTGTCAGCTATCCAAGCACGAAGTCTCAGAGTGAAGTCTCAGCAACATGCCCAACATAGTCTGTCACAACACACACACACACACACACAACCAACCACCCCCCCCCCCCAGCACACTTTAGCCTAGGAGTGCGTGTCTCTGTGTCAGCTTCTAAGGCCTGTCAAAGCACACACAGTAACAGGACTCCATCACTGCTATTCTCTGTTTGTTTAGCAGACAGTATTTGGGAGGGTGGGGAGTTTGAGACTGCCCCCCCCAACCTCGCAGGGGGAGAAGGGGGCACAGATGGTCTCTGCGTGGGACACCTACACCCCTAGGAGCACAGAAAGGGGCTGCTTGGCGACACTTGGACCTACCATCCAAACAAACAAGAGTTGTTTAAACACACCCAGTACTGGAGGTAAGAGGCACCAGTTCAGATCCAGGGTTCAACATGAACTCTTGTCAGGTTGTCCCAGGGCTACAGTCTGTCTGCTGGAACCCTACATTCAGACAGACCACAACAATCCCAGCGCATCGTACAGGCTTTAATTCTGTTTCATACTGGGCATTTGCTTGTCTTCTAGTAGTGGTGATGAAAAGCAAACAGTCATGAGTCGACATCTGTTACAGATAGTACACTTTAGTAAAAATAAAAAATGAATGTTATAAAACAGAGAAACAATACCAAAGTGTGGAGCACAATGGATCTCTGAAACGTTATTATTTTAAATTGATTTGAGTTCCCGACTTAAAGTTGCATCTTTGATGGAAGGGTCATGTTTAAGGGGGAAAGCCCCACAGAGGAAATGTTGAGTCTCATCTTTGGCCATCTAACTCAACACAGGAAACGCAGTATTTGCCAAACAAGAGATTAGTAAAGAAACTTTCCATCCAAGAAAGGCAAAAACAACCCCCAAAAACCTGAGGCAAGAATGAAATCATGAAAAGAAGACGTAGTTCTTTGTCTTGGGAGCATGCTTTGTGTTTGTTCCTCTCCCTCCTGACATCTCTAATTGCGACAAGCTGTTCAGAATACGCAGAGATGAATCAGAATCTTCGCCTAGCAACCGGTGTAAACATTCCACACCGGCCGCTTGACGAGCCAAAGATCCCCTCCCACCCAGACCTGACCCGGCATGACAGACCCTGGTCTTTCCCGAAGAACCTGGTCCAGCCCAGCCCAAAGACCTCCTCTTTGTGGTCTTAGGAAGCAGACATGACACATCTAGCGGAGCGTGCCATGGATGCTGAAAGGATTAGGAATGTAAAAAAAAAAAAAAAAAAATCAAGAAATTCCACCACCACAGACCCCTGACATGGAATAAGAGCCAGGTAAAGTAGTGAGAGATTGCCTAGTTGCTTAACTTTAAAAGGGTGATTTACTGTCTGACATCAGCTTTCTTTGTTGGCCATGGCTCTTAAAACACTGCACTCTTAAAAGGTTTCAATAGGCATTTGAGAGCCATTTGTCTGCCTCTATCATCCTTTTAGGAGTCCTCTTTAAAGGAATAAGGAGAGATAGAAAAAGCACAGACAATACCCATTGTATGGGCTGGTTTTATGGTGCTTAATCAGAGAAGTGCCTAGGGGTGGTGAACTGTTGGTTTACCGCAGGTCCTTTATCGCAAGGAATATTTGTGCAGTGTGAAAAAGCCATTAGTGCCCACACCGACTGTAATCTAGCCTACCCCCGCCCTTCCTAGCATTGTGACTTGTGAGGGTGTTTCAGCTGGATAATATATGGCAAACACACACTGACAGGGGCCTTTCAGAGGGGCAGGCTGTTGCCTTTTCAGACCTCTTCAAGACCCCTTCTGTCCCCCACACAGCACCATGGCTGTACACACGCACGCACACACACAGGGCTGTGCCCTGCCCATCCCGTCACACTTGATTGAAGACCCACCCGCAACAGAAAAAGACAAAATCAATAGTGTTAGCCTACAGAGCAAAAGGATGGACTGCAGGGCCATGCCGACACACTAACTGCAGGACCTGTGCAGGACGTTCTTAAGCAGCACAAACATTTTCAGGACTTTGATGGCTTTGCTTTAAATCTAGGCCTAGTTCTGGAAAGCAGAGCATTAACCTAATTACATACAGAAATGTGCACAGTTTTGCGGTGTATTGAAAGGCCAGGCTTCAAAGCAGAGTGGGGGCAGTATGAGAGAGTAGGATCTAGGAGGCGACTGTAACACTCTAGTGTTTCTTAACCGGCAGTGTGAATGAGATGGGCTAATTTAGGAGGCGTTTTGTTAGGGGTCAAGCCAGGACCAGGCCCAAGCTCTATTAGAGCACAAGTGTATGACACTTGAAATGCTGGTGACAACAAGACAGCCATCCCTACTGTTAATGTTATCGCTCCTCTGTGTTACTAACAAACAGGTGCATTTACACTAAGAAAACCCTGTTGGCTGAAGCTTAGGCCGAACACATAAAACCTACAGTATTGGTAGACAGGACACTTTTCTGTCTCATGCAACTATGAAGTATGATGAAAGAATATTCAACATCGTATCTAATAAGATATGGGAATTGGGATATTTTGTAACATCAATCTGACAACTATTTCAAAAATGTATTTGGAAGCTAGGGCTTTATGCTGTATTATCTCAGTTGAAACTATCATACAGTCATTGTACCCAAACAACATCGTACAAAGTGTGGAAAGAATATAATTTCCAGCACAGCATCGTCAGGTCGTCGGCAGCCAGGAGGGTGGATCCTATACCGCGCATCTGCCACCCTGCTGGGCCCTGTCTAAACAGGCGGTTGGAGAAGGAGAGCGGAGAAGTATGCTATTCCTCACAGTAGTCTGACAAAGCTCATGTGTAAATCCAGCAGTGGACCATGCCTAAAGCAACGCCCTGCCATGGAGTGAGGAGACTCTGAGGGCCTGTATACTATGTGAACCAAGAAGGGTTGGGCCCTTCGACATCCTTCCTACGGGCCGACGGCTACAATCTCCTTGAAAGACTACTGTATTCTCAGCTTTGACAACCTCACGAAGGCAGACTCGTGTATTCCCATACTGTACATTGACACAGAAATACAGCGACATACCGTAAGCCCTCGGGGGAGCAGGCCCCCGCCACTTACTGACCAGACTGACCCTTGCTAAATGGCCTACTGTAGATACATAATGTGTCACGTGGTTTCAACATGTCACAAAGACCCTGGAGGACATGAGATCGTTGTGGTCCAGGATTCAAAATGATTCCCATGGTTTTGTTCTCTATTTATATTTCTAAAACAGCAGGGCTCCAGACTGCAACCAAATGGTCGTATTTTGCGACCAGTTTGAGACAATACGAGCATTTTGTACAAGCACTCGCGCATGTGCGACCTACACATTTGGAATTTATTGGGTGTGCACAACGTCAGCACACGTTAGCAACGACACATAGATACGATGTTCTAGTAAGACAGCGATATCAGCGAGTCCTCAGCATTAGTATCGTAGCTAGTCTTAATCTGCCAGACAAGTGGGTTCCCTTCGTTCTTTTGGTGAGCAGTTTCACAAGCCCTTCTTACCCGGCGTCATGGAGCTGAGCAGCTAAATACTTATTAGTACTAGCGTTGCGACTGTATCCCTGCCTGTGTTTGCGCTGTTTCCCTGTTATACTCAGCAAGTATCGTGTCGTGGTGTCGGAGGACTGATCGAAAAGCGCATCATACATTTAAGTCATTTAGCTAAGACTTGCAGTACGTAACGTCACATTAAATCATGTATTTAAACTCAAACTTATGGGGTGTGTCGCTGTATATCAGTTGTAAAAATGTCTGTAAAAAAACGGACCCATCTGCAACCGACGCAAGCACACCCCACAATTTCCCAAGAAATTGTACCAGGGGCGATTCTAGGATCAGACCTTTAGGGGTGCTCAGACCCCAATGACAATGTGACATGAATACAGTGCCTTGCAAAAGTGCTTAACCCCTTTGCTAATATAAATCCCTAATTTCACTGGATACAAATTCATACATTTATGTATCATTATGCAAAATATTGAATGAATGAAAAAACTAAGGATGTCCCTTTCTTCATGAACTACCAGCATCAAATGATAATTAACAATATATATATATATATATATATATATATGTATTATTATTTTTAGGGGTGCTGAGATGAAATTTAGGGGTGCTTGGGACCCCTAAAAAGGTCTAAAATTGCCACTGAATTGTACCCTGTCTAGTGACATTAATAATTGCATTGCAGGCTAATATAAGGTGTGCCCCTAAATGTTCTGCTTGTGCTCCTAAAACATTCAGTCAGGGGCTACTGTGCTACTAGTACATTTACATTTAACATTTTAGTCATTTAGCAGACGCTCTTATCCAGAGCGACTTACAGTAAGTACAGGGACATTCTCCCCGAGGCAAGTAGGGTGAAGTGCCTTGCCCAAGGACACAACGTTATTTGGCACTGCCCGGGAATCGAACCAACAACCTTCTGATTAATAGCCCGACTCCCTAACCGCTCAGCCATCTGACTCCCAAAAAAAGTTAATCTGGAGCCCTGAACAGTCATTGCTTATAGTGGTAATTCATAAACTCTTTCGACAACTAGGTCTAAGCTGTCCAAGGGGAATGCAGCATGGTGATGGAGGCTGTCACTAAACAACAACAGTCGTGAGGAAGAGACTGGAGTGGAGGGGGCTAGGGTATCGGATGGAAAAAATGATGACTCAATCTTGGAGGAAGCTAGCGTTACGTTAATGAGAGTGGCATTTGTATTTGAGAGAGACGTTTCCTGTGACACTGTGAATACTGATTTTCTTTCAAATATGTATGAGCCTGGAGAATTTCATGGACAAGCACTGTGTGACTCCTCAGTACAGTGTTGAACAAACCTGCTGGATACTTGTTTTTAAGTGCTAAGCTACTACACCCTGTATCTACCTTCTATATTTAGCCTTGTAGAGTAGGTCATACGTTATATGCAATATACAAATTGTAACTTAACCTACCACTGCAAAGGAGGGAACTTGGAAAACTAAAAGGATTGCCGTTAAGTGAGCTTCACTATCCCTCCCAGGCGTATCTCATCTGTCCTTGTAACGTGCTATAATTAGAAAATGGTATTAAGGAATCTTGGCAATGGAGAGGATGGATGAGCAAGCGAAATGTGCAACTGTTCCCATGCCTGCCTTTTCTGTTTGGCAAGAGACAGGTTTGTTGAGCAGGCAAACAAACAGCCTAAATTTGTGTCTCAACTACTTTGGGTACTCAAGGTATGGTGGTTCCAAGTCATGATTGGGTCACTTCGATCAGCCTTCGTTCATTGAAGAAGATGATATTTGTGAACTTTGAGAGAAATACTAATTTTGTTTAACACAGGGAAGTAAAACTATGAAGTGAAACATTACGGTTAACTAGGGTTTACTTTATTGATGGTCTCATCTCATTTCAACATTTCAGGAACTACAGGCAGGTTCAACGGTCAGCTGGCTGCCGTTGAGTCAGATGCTCTGGGCATTCTCTCCAGCCTGCCTCGCTGCTTGTGTCACTGCGTACCACTGCAAACAATCTAGCAGAAAGGGAAGGCAGCAAAACAAAAACACAGCTCTGTACTGCGTGGACTTTTGTTGTTAATAAAAGCAGTAGTTTGGTCAGTGAGGAATTTCACTGGTCAGAGGGAGAATACTTTCCCGCCACTCCCCCTTCCCTCTCTGTTTCTAACCTTCTCCCTTTCTCCCTCTCTCACCCTCTCCTTCTCTGTCTCTAACCTCCCTTTCTCCCTCTCTCACCCTCTCCTTCTCTGTCTCTAACCCTCTCCCCTTCTCCCTCTCTCACCCTGTCTCTAACCTTCTCCCTTTCTCCCTATCTCACCCTCTCCTATTCACTTACCCTCTCCCTTTGGAAGATTAGCGCCCTAATCCTGTCTCGATGCATCGTACCACCCACTTTGAACAGTGGGCTAGGACATAGGCTAGGTTAATAGTTTAAATGTATCTCAAGAACAAACCATCTTTTGGGAATCATAAAAAACAAATCACTCTGTCTGAAGAAGGTAGACTACACTGGAAGACACATCCTGCCTGTCCAAACCCTCAGTCCAAACCCCCTTCCCTGGCATAAACCTTACCCGTTTGTCCAGAATTACCCCAGGAAACACAATAAAGAAAGACCCACCCAGCAGACACAGTCAGAATAAGAGAAGAGGGAGGTGATGGAGGTGAATAGCCACCTCCACCTTCAAGAAAAGGCTCAAGACGCACTTGTTCCGGGAGTACAACGGTACTTAGGAATGGTTCGCTTGACCCGATGTTAGTTTCCTCAAGGATCACAATGACTCTTGCTTAGAGACTTGTTGCTCTTGTGGTTAGTGGTAACTGACTTAAATTTTTGTACTCGCTGTGATATATTGTTTTATTATTGTTGCTTGCTTTTTTTCCACAGGTACACTTGCACTTATAGCAGCTCATGTTGTTTAATTGTAACTTGTTTAACTACATGCTCTTATGGTTCTTCCCTTTGGCACTTATTTTGGTTGTTCACAATGTGTGCTTCATGTTTTGGCTACTCGCAATGTTTTGTGGCTATCTCGTTGTTATGATCAGTGACCTATGCACTTTGTAAAGCTCTCTCTTGGAAGTCGCTTTGGATAAAAGCGTCTGCTAAATGAATAAATGTAATGTAATGTAAATGAATAGACCCTGTATGAATAGAGGGCCATGGTGGGTCTGGGAGGCATAGGCTAAGCTGTAGGAAGTAGGAAGGGTTTGGCCAGTTAAATCCTGGTCTGAAATCCAGGAGTCATAGCTGCTACACTAAAACAAGTGGCTGGTTTGCTCTGCTAGCCAAATCAAGTTCTCCCTGTTTGGGGACAGGCCTGGCTGTAGGTTTGTGCGTCTGGTATAGCTTGATTTGAAAGGACTATGGCTTGGGGGGTGGAGGAGGACTTAAGCCACGTGCTATTCTTATGATCCCCTTTCTTGTCATACTAGTCGATGACACTGAATCAAGGCCACTTGAAAGATTTGACTTGAGAAATTCCTCTCTGCTAGTAACGCAATGGAAAACATTTTGTTTATTGCAGCCAGAAGTAACAGGCCTTTCTATAAAGTGTAGAGGATCTGTATCAAAGTAGTACACCTAAGGTAGTAGGTTCAGGACCAATATAGCACAAAAGAAAATAGCCTAATAAAAATCTATATTGGTTAACTGTAATCAGAGATCGAGATGTCAAAAGGAGCAATTGCCTCAGAAAGAGCATGTCCCAAAAACTAAGTCACAGTCCATGGCATAAAGGGGGATAAAGATTCAACCTTGAAGGTTAAAGTCCGGTCGGTATCATAGTTGATGCCATACTGCACCGTTAGACATGACTCATGAGGAACAAGTCAGATTGCACTGTGGACCTAGCCTGAAAGAGCTCTGTCTTACAATTGTTCTTTGTGCCAATGGAAAACCCTCGTTAAAAACTTACAGAGCAGCTAACAACTACAATGAGACCAAGATAGAGCACCACTGACAGCAGACCGGCTCTTTGTGCAGTGTCCTGTATGACATCCAGTATCTCACGAGTCATTACTTTTTCTAGCAGTACCTGTGTGACAGCATGTTTCAAATAATTACAGCTTTCGATTAAGACCATTTAAAAACAAGTGTGTGTGTGTACCTGATAGTATGACAGAGCTGGAAAACTGAAAAGTAGCCGCACCTGTTTCCCATAACCCTGGAGCTTGTCTCTTAAGGGGAACACACTGCTGACAAAGCACATCCTGCTCTGTGCCACTCTTAAATACTGCACTGTTAAACCACAATGCCCCCTTGCATAGGTGCATGCTGAGATCTGCTCTCCCAGTGGAAAAATTGAAATTCCTGACAACAGTAGATAAAAGGAGGTTTAGAAGGCTGCCTCTATTCATTCACAGTTGGTCATTAACCATCATGATATCTTAAAGATATTTACCAGCCAGTTGTAGCTCTGAAAAACTCAAGTTCACAAGTCGGCTATATATAAGAAATACTAGGACGCTGAAAATTAGGGCTCAAGCTTCCACTGTGGGCTAGATGGTCAACAAATTACAGCGACTGAAAATCTATGACATTTGCTTTAAATTGGTATTAGGTGCGGGCTAGTTCCATAAAATAAGACCTTGTGCACAACGTAGATGTGGAAGGGCTGCATCACAGGTAGCCCATCTTAATTTAATCCAAGTTAAAGGCATGTTCCCAGGCTCTATCCCAGGCCAGGAGGTCACTCTTTGTCCTTTACATCCACTAATGGACTACTGAGGGGTATCGTGCTGCCTCTACATCTGTCAGAGGAGGGATGCATTGAAAACACTAAGCGAGTGACGGTGGCCACAGTCTCTCTCCACACATACACCACTTCCCACAATAAAGCACTCATCTGCTCATGGCTCTCAATCAAAAGAGCCTTTTAATGTGATTGGCAGCATTCAGACTGCTGCCTCAACCAATAGGAAGATCAATTAAGAAGATCAGAAGAATACCAGCTGTGACTCCTCATAGATGTTAAAGTTCCTCATAGATGTTAAAGCCATTTTCAGATTTCAAATTCAAATGACTATAGTATGGGTGGATTACTTTGGAAACTAAATGATGATCATAAAAGATTACCACTAGGCAGTCACTTATACTGAACGTCAGAGAAGCCAAGATACCTTATTAATGTTCTGTTTTTTATATAAAACCTTTATATAGTAACTTATATAGAACTGTTTTGCTTGTTCAAATGTATTTTTGAGTTGAGTCTGTAATTTAGGTGGTTCCATTATGTTATTTATATATATTGGGAATCACACAGCCCCAAGAGAAGAAACCACAAAACTATGTTCTTCAATTACAGACCTTGCAGCCACGCCTAAAACTATCCCTTCCTCACTCGGCTGTCTGACCTACACTCCTGCTATGCTGAAAATGACAGTCAAGAAAATTACACAATCTCCATAAAAACAGCTTGGCGACAAATTACACTCTCCTCATTCAAAGTGTTCCCTTGTTGAGTTTCAGCAACTAGGTGGAAGCAATGCTTTTCGTCTGTTTATGAATTAAATAGATCAATAATTAATCAAAGGGAAGAAGGGTAAGAGACCTTCCAACTATCACAACAACAATACTTAAATAAGGGACTTATTATTTGCAACAGTCTATCCTTGACAGTCCATCCTTAACAACTGCGTCCTCTGCTGTGTCCTCCGATAGCTGTGTGGTAAAGCAAACCTCCCCAGCTGTACCATATGTGACAGCAAGACTGGAAGGTGCTTTGGCATGGAGCCTAACTGCAGGTCAATACTTCCAGACTCTGCGGCTACTGTGCTTTCCTCTCAGTCACTGAAATATGTCTTCATTTCCCCTGCCACACACCCAGCCCTCAGAGGCTCGTGGCATATCACCTATACTGTTCTCACCTGACACGTTCACCTTTTCTCCCATATCCTATTCTATTCACCAATACTTACTCAATTAGACTTTTATATAGCTACAAGCCTTCTCTTGGCAAATTCCCAGTGCTCACCAGAGCGTTACAATACCTTGCAGAATCTTTATTTTATTTTTTTCTTCCTTAGAGTTTACATGAAGTGAAGCCGACAGGTAGAAGAGCATCTTAAAATTGTGAGGGAAAAGTCAGGTTTCGAACAGGTTGCAACAAATCCAGGTCTGTCTACTACAGGAAAGTCCATTGTCACTGTTCGACAAGGGAAAATGCCACTAGGAAGCCCTCCTTCAGAGGTTCCGCTATTTACCAAAAAGGGGCAATTGTCTGCCTTTAACAAATGCTATGACTCCAGGCAGAGCGCAAACCCCAGTTAGCGAGCAAAAGACACCCACAGTTCGAGCAGCTAGGCATTAAATATTGAGACTGTAGTTACCTAGTTAACAAATACAGTAGACGTATTGTTTGGTTAACTTGTTGGTTGAATTCCTAGGAAAATAGGTACTCTAACAGCGGTAAGTATGACATTCGTAAGTTGCCTGGCATGGACAAGGTAAACTTCACTGAAACTAGTTGTCAGTGGACCTGATCTTGTTAACTTGTCATATTTCAAGGAGAGTTAACTGACTAACTAACTTTAAGTTACTAATATATACAAAACTTCTAGACTATTCATAAGAAACCGTTAGCTCAGTCGCAGTGAGCACAGACGCACTTCTATACAGTACTTGTCTTGCTGGCTAGCTACCTTGCTAGCTACAGTGCAGCTAATTAGCAAGCTCGCTAGCAATCAACTTTGTATTTCATCAACTTACAAAATACCACCATTGAAGATGTGTAAATAAAAAAGTTACTTACAGATTAATCCATGCATGACGATAAATAACAATGCGGCTCGCAGTCCATTTAATGGCACAGTACTCTTGGGGAGTAGCAATCTTTTCGCCATGATTTCTCCCTGCACTTTCGCTCCCTGTCTTTTCACTCCGTGCGATTTCTCCTCTGTTCAAATGCTGCTGCTCGGGAATCCTTTTCTCACCATAGCGACCAGTCTGCGCGTGGGCTGTACCAATACTCAGTTTTGAGTGTTGAGATTTGTCACAATCGTACCTGCACCTGCCATGATTTCAGTTGCAAATTCCACCAAGCAATTTGATCCCTTTCATATTTTAAATTACAATTGAGTTCTGGCACTTCTGAAATCAGCAAGGTTACTGTCCTGCCTGTCCAATCTTACACCATAGACAGACTTTTCTCAATCGCCATAAATGGTATCTGCATTCAGCATGAGTCAAAAAGTCGCATTTAACAGGTCATTCGGTGCAGAGAAGTAATCGAGTTTTTTTTACTTGATGACTAGAGATAAAAAGTGATCTATCACCTACAGAAGAGTTGAAAGTTTTAGATCTACACCGAAGTCTAACGTTTTTTTTATTTTTTATAAAGTCTAAACACCAAGGTTGTAATGGTCAGGTAAACACAAAATGTGCAACGGGGGTCACGTTTGGATTTTAGCAATCCATACGGCTCATACTCAACAGGATATTTTTATATGGCAAAAGAATATCACGTACAAATACTGTTCCATTGTATAATGTATGAAAACATTTACTGTAAGATTTACATCTTAAAAACAGTTTCATGGACGAACATTGGATTACACTTTGATTGATTTGAGATTTCCAACCTACTACAGTTGCCAAAGTGAAGTTAGAGCTGTAAATGGGTATGGTGTTTCAAGCAAAAAAAGCAGAGTAGTCACATGATGTCAAAAGGGCATTCCTCACATTGATGTAAACAAAACTATAATAAATGGATTGTATGACAGCAAATCTGTGCACAGCCAAGTAATACTGTCTTCCTTATTTACAGATATCACTCAACTGTGGCCTGTGTTGATATCTTCATCCATCGCCTGTGCTAGTTCCAGTTCCCTGTGTCTCCTTAGGGAAGCATTAACTGTAGGGATCCCTCCTGCAATATTTAACCCTGTCACACTCCTCTCTCCACCATAGGGCCACAACTCAGCCTTGCTGTGATTAAAGCATGACCCATGCTGTGTTGCCACTCAGCCCCATCCCTCCCTCTCTCCCTACACCTCTTAGGTGTTATTTATATCTTCAATCTCTAAGTAAAAGAGGTGCCATTTTCTACAATCAATCACCTGCCCTGGACCACTTTGGTTGTGTTCAATTCATATGATGTTATGTGGTCTCAGTGCAGTTGACAGCCTCAGGGGGATACGTTAATGAGATGATCAATCACATTTGTTAATTTAATTTAATGCATTGTAGTCAGTAGTTTATTTAAATACTTACAAATTATTTAAAATACCATGGGCTTGTGAGTAGCACAATGCTAAAATGTGGCTTCAGAGTCCAATTATAGCTTTAATAGTAGAAATGTATAACCTTGGTTGTTATGTGACAACCTCGCTGGAATATTGCTCAGTGGAATGTTCCTCTGATTGCGTTACTACAATTCTTGCCTGTCAGGAGAAAAATGTTGGCACCACCTCTCCTGTGACTTGTAGGTGAACATCCACACAGCCTGTCTGGAGCATTTGGTTTTACAGACTGTGAAAACAGTCTTTTGTTAAACTCAACATTCCTCCCCCCCAACATTGGTGAACCAACTCGGTACACCTCATCCCCCTACATCCCACCCCCTGTGGTCTTTTATCCCTGCCAAGGCTTGGTCATCTACGAGCAGGGGGAGGTCATCCCTCTGCTGACGCTACACACTTTTGTTTACAGCTTGAATAGGGTTTCCTTATTGAACTCTCTATAAACCGTCCCTATGCAGACTGACTTGACATTAGAAGACATACAGTATGTGAAACCAAAATATGAAGGAAATGAAAAAACGAAACACTCCAATACCACAACATGTCATCAATATAATCTCATGTCGTATGCACATTGTTACATTATCTAACAGTACAGTGTGTGTGTACTATTTGGTGTTTGTTTGTTTGTTTGTTTGATATGACTGTAAGCAGACAGCATCAATGCACAGACTTGCCTTTTTGTAATGGATTTAGATCGCCATCTGCAGGTACAGTGGAGAATAACATTTCTTTCAACCCTAATGTGTTAAATTATTTTTGGCTTTTAAATATAATTTGAGAGTAAATAAGCACAGATAAAACCCAACCCAGTGTTGTCTGTTTTCCTGATTTCATTATGTCCTATGTCCCACTTTAAAATAACTAATAGCATTATTTAAAGGTAATAACTAATAATGTCAACAATCAAATACAAATAGAGAAAACATGTAATTGACTAAACACAACCACTCAAAATTGATTTCACTTGTTTCAAATGATGTGACACAACCAACATAAGCCATTTCAGAGAGCAAACAGGTGGTTGAAGGTGGGAAAATATTGCTTGTGATGTCGACAAAGTGCTCTGGCCTAACCTAGCCCAAAGACAAGAAGAAGCACATTGATCACGTGTTTACTCCTTTGATTTTTGTCCCTTTCAGTATTGTATACTGTAGTATAGTGCATTGTAGGCTGTATACTGTACAATGAACAAATTGTATGGCCCTGAACATTGTGCTTTCCATTTGTTATAGTAACAGTACTGACTGCTCAATAGATTTTGACTGGTTGCAGGTTCATATCAACAAAGTACAAGAGTGAGTTGTGAGTAGTGAGATGCAGGGTACAGTACTGTATAGGGGTGGAGAGGAGGAGAAAGAACAAAACAATTGCAAAGAGCAAAGCAGAGTAGTAATTTCGGATCAATTTTGAGCTACTATGATAGAACATGTTTTTGTTCATCAAAAGACAATGACGGATAAATATGAAATTTGTTTTGAGATTACGTAAAAATGTTATAGTTCTCCCTGAGAACTATGTTTTGAACAATGTGTTTTCAATTTTTTGGTGTATTGTTTACTACACTTTGTTTATGATTTGAGAGCAGTGTTTGATTTTGAGCACAGGTAAATCTGTTTTGAGGCGAAAGTTTCATTTTGCAAGAGGATTCATAGGTTTTGTAAATAGTGCTTGAAGATGAGGTTTTGTGTTTACAGTTTTGAGAAAATGGGTGACTGTTTCAAGAACTGTGTTTTAGCAATTGTGAAAAACTGTAATACTCTAGAGCAGCGATTCCTAACCTTTGGGCCGTGCCCACTAGTGGTCTACTAGGGTAATGTAGGTAGGCCGCCAACCAAAGAAAACTAAAATATGAAAACTAAATGTGTTGGTAAATGATTGAAATACTGGTGGTATCAATTATATTTTGCCTTTAATTCATCATGACCGAAACGCCAATAGTTAAGCTCCTCTCTCCTCTACTTTCACTGTGTAGCCTATGTAAAAAGTATCGAAAGGTTGAACAAATTATTTCGAAAAAAAAGGTTTTAAGAGGATGAAACAATATTTTCACATGTAAAATGTGTTGTTGGGTGAGCGAAAAAATATTTGAGCTATGCAATTGGGCCGCAAAGTGGAAAGGGTTGGGAATGGCTGCTCTACAGAATCAAGAACAGAAAAATCTGGCACCTCCTTTTGATTGACCAATGAATATCCCAAAAGACGCAAGGGAGGTGCGTCACAGGTTTTAATGCTGAGTTTACATAGGGACAAACAACATGCTATCTACTTTTGCAAACAGAATGTTTCCCAAGAGAACCACAGTGGTATTTTGTTATCCTAGTTGGCAGAGACTCAAGTCCTCAATAAAAAACTTGCCAAATGCCACATTTTCGCTGAACCCACTCTCAGGCCATTCATAAAAGACAGATTAACATGCACTCTCAACTTTTTCATTATTGAATCTTTGCCCATGTGCTTTTGCTGAGTTTGCTTTTCTTGACAGATCAGTATATTATGTAAATAAAACTAAATAATCTATGAAAAGTGTTTGACAATTATAAACCATTTAAAAAGTATATATATATAAAATGTTTTTTATTATAAGTGCACCCATGTTTCATCAATTGAAACAAAATACATAAGTAATGTAGAATTCAGTTTATAGTTTGAATTTTTATTTCAAATGCAATTAAATAAATAGTTGAATAGTGGAATTTAACTAATCGGACAACATAAAACAGGTAAGTTAAAAAAAATGTTGAGAGCTTTACATACAGGGAATCAATACTCATTAAAACCAGCTTTCACTATTACAATCCATGAACATATTTGTATATGCAGATGTAAATACAATACCAACTATATCCTTTATGAATCAACTCCATGATACGATACAGCTACAGTATAGTTTCATTCTTGAGTAAGTCGAGCACTCCTGTTTCACACTTGAATAAGTAAAGCACACTTGTTGTAGGTGTGAAACACTGCACAGAGGCTGTACTGCAGTGTGCAGAGTATCACCTCTTACTGAGGTGAAACAACTGACTCACTCCCCTCAGACTCTATAAAGTGAATGTTCACATCAGCTGGCCCTTCGCTCAGTCCTCTCGCAGGTAGGCCTCAGGCACCTCCTCATATCCCCTTTCCAAGTAGGAAGCATACTCTGCCATCCTCTGGATCTCATCGGCCTTGGTCTCAGCCAGCTTCTTCTCGGCGTCCTGCGACAGCTTCCGTATGTCCTCCACCTGGGACTGTGCTATCTGCAGGTTGGTCTTAGCCGTGATGGACGCATGTTCAGATCCTGGAGATGAAGATAAGCACAATAACTCCTTTAGTCTTACTGCACCATCCCAATGACAGGGGTGAGAGTTGACACAATCTATATCCATGAAGAGAAAAGCCTACAGACAGATGCTCCTGTCCATCATCTCTCTCATCCATCAAATGGGAAATTGAGACATCTTCAGTGCCAGCTCCATCCTGTCACAAAGGCTCATGGGCTAAAACCTAATGATCCACACAATGCTCTGACAGCTCTACAAAGACTGAGCAGCACACTAAGTAAACTACAAAGCAGTGAGAAGATGACAACAAACATGTCAGGTGTGGGTCTTTCTAACAAGGCATTTCAGCTTATTGCTTCAATGACAGGTTAACGTCTGTGTTAGGGACACAGCGCTGACAGAAGACTGCTGCCCGTGGGAAACAGGTAGGAATAAGACTCCACACAACCAGACTGGGTATCACGTCTGAACACTAGTCATAATGCGGCTCAGGTGGTATGATGGCAGCAACCTCACAGCTTGTTTAAAAGTTATACACACCTGTGCTGTATGCTGCCTCTGCAGCCAGTTTACACAGGTTGACGGCATTCATCCAGTTTGATTCGAAACGGTTGCATTCTTCTAGTCTGTCAGAAACCTGCCAGACAGAGATCCATCACAACTTAGTAAATGTTTATTTGGGACTAGAAGAGTGGTCAATAATGCCACTTTTTCACTTTCCGGTTCTATTACATGACTGAAACACTTATTTACAGTACACCACAAATGACTTGAGATGGTGGTTTAAGAGAATATCTTGAAAAGGACGTTTACTTTGCCACAATTTCAGTCTTTAACAAAAGTACACATACCTCCCCACGCTGGCCAATGATCACTTGCCAAATGGAGTCCTCCTGTGCTGCATTCAGTTTTCCCAAAGAAGCCAAGTACCGTCTCTGAAGGGCAATAAGTGTATGTAGAGCCTGTGAATACAATAAAAACGGAACAAACAGTCAAAATAAATAGTGTGTAGATTAAATGATGCCATAAGCTTGATAGTCTCTGAGTGATGCGATTCTTCAAGGTTGCTTACTTTAGCATATTGTGTTAGGGAGTCAACAAGGGCCAGAGTGGTCTGGGAAAGGTAGGTGTTCGCACTGTCAAAAACCACCAAAGACGCTTTCCGAACAAGAGATTCATTAGACAGGTTTTCGACCTGCTGTAGAGAAAGATAAGAGTACATGAGGTTTGGTGCTTTGGTGTGGGTGGTGTTTGATGAACATGGGGGAGTATGGGTATGTTTAGGCTATTTACTCCGGTCATTTCTCTTGATTTTCATTGAAGAAGGTCAAGTCCTACCTGCGTGAAGGGAACTGCGCACAGTCCACTCCCAACGCTCAGGGACACCATGCTCGTGCGGGTGACATCTGTGAGTCGAACCAATCCATGGCTCGAAGGCTTTCTACTGCTAAGAACGCTGGCTGTGTTCCTACAGTGACAGAAATTGAAATCAGAGCGGAAGATATGTTTGGATTTTGTTTAACAATTCTGTCAATTGACTTGAAGCTGTCAATACACTCAAAAACACTCAAAGAAACGGTATTTACCTGAACAAATTGACACATACGACTCCCCTCTTGAGAGTGGCCATGTTAGTCCGTTGCAATAGGAAGTCCGTCCGACTCTGCAGAACTCCCCCATTAGCACAAATCGAGCAATGACGAAAAGCTTGCATTTCTTTTAAATTTGGTGGACCCTTTATAACTAAGTCAATGTAAACGTAACGTAAACAATTAAGTCCAACCTCCTCTATAACTGGTCTTTACCGAATAGTATTATTTAAAATTGTCACTGAATATATTTTCACCGCAAATAAGTAGGCCCTATCTGTCGCCACCTGCTGGGGAAATAAAAAAACAAGAAGCTACTCCGAAAGTTTATTCCTTTACTCCAACTTGCTCTCTTCTGGACTGCTGAGTCCGTAAGGTCCCTGGACTATTTATAAGGCTGCCGTTATAGCCCCCTACAACGCTACACAAACATATTGATCCATTTACTGTCCCTGTAAAACTGCCCACTGATATCCAGAAAGACATCCATTACGCACATGAAACGTCAGTCTTGCACAAGAAGTCAGGTTATGTAAATGTTAGTGCCAATAATTGTGTGTGTGTCAAAATCTGGTCAAAATGTACCCCCCAATATATTGATATAAAAATAGAAATGTGCATGAAATGACATGTTTTTCCCGATCATGATGAAATTCCTCATTAGGTATTACCAGATAAGGTTCATGTCTTAATTAACCCCTCCATGTCAATCACCATATGATATTATCAGTTTTTTATTCATGTCCCATGTTTACCAATTAAAACATAAATATTTTTGGAACACAAATGACAAAACAAATAAAATAATATATATATGGATTTGTTTCCACAAGATAGCTCAAACAGCCTCTACGGCCTCATTAGGACATATTTGGTCCCTCTCGTACCATAATCCTAATTAGAAACAACATTAGAAAAACAAACAACGATCCCCAGCTTTCTCCAAAAACAAGAGAGGTTCTTCATTAGGTAACCAACATGACACGCTTTTAATAATTAATGAGCTTTTCATTATATTGAGAAGAAAATAAGCTTAATGAATTCTAGCTAATGACTCATAAACATTATTATTATCAGGGGTCCTCATTAAGAAAAACACATCAAGACTGTAGGGCACAAAGATCAAAATGAAAAGTTCAATAGCCTAAAAATGGCTGTTTTGTATTTTATTACATAATGCATGTCACTCATAACATTGTCAGGATTGCCTTTTTTGTCACATGAATGGGTTTATGCAAATTATTTCACTAGGGCTGCAACCTCAAGTAAAAATACAATCTACATTTTTTTACTCACATATAATCTTTTCGGTGAACATCTGTCCACCTTTCAGATATGATAAAGTGAAACTAGACTAAAGACTGCTATAATACAGATTGATTTGAGATTGTATATTGATGTCAGGTACTTTAATTACATTGTTTTTATTCTGGCCCCAAGGTGTCTGAGTCCACTGATGTATGGCCTGAGGGATGAAAAGTTTTACCATGCACTGAAAAAGATGATATTTGTGGGTTCAGAAGAAAAAAAGTATTTGTACGATAGAAGCCATTTGCACATATTCACATCATATTTCCTCAGTTATTGAGAAGACACACTAAACATGTTTACATGCACTGCAGTCTGGCTGGGGCAGTGGCATCCTCAAAAGTTCAAGTTCAGACAACGCAAGCACCTGGCATAACATAACAAGTGTAGGCTATAACATAACAAGTGTAGGCTATAACATAACAAGTGTAGTAACATGTGTAGGCTATAACATTGTAAACAACAAACAATTGTGAGTTACGTTTTAACACACAATTCTGCTTTTATTATCTGTACTTTTTTATTAATATACATAAACTACTAATGTAACATACTAGACAATGCATATGATTTGCATTTATGTCCCTGCATTTGGACAAACATAAAATATAAATATAGCTGCAAGCAGCAATGGCGGGTTCCTCCTTCAAAATGGCAAAATGTTGTAAAATTGACATAATAGATAGTTACAATGGGATTAACCAGAAGACTTGAAACTGTAATTTCTTTCATAAAAAATAAAAAAAGTGTATACCTTTTCCTGGATTAGAATCCACCACCCTTCGCTCACCAGCACTGTGTCTCATCCTACTAAGACATTCACAGACTTAGACATTTGATTGTTCAGTTTTTCTAACAGGAAATAATATATTTCTCCAATGGCAAGCATTGTCAGATTTGGTTAAAGTTCAAACAGCTGTAATTTAGTCCTATTTGAATATGGGACATAAAAATGGGACAACAGGATGACTGGGTTGCTGCTGTAAAGAATAACTTACTCATAGTATTTTTAAAAGATTGTTTGGAGTGCCATAACTTGTCATGGAAGGGAATTTCAAATCATGCCTAGCATCAGTGGGGATGTGTCCTGGCTTAGGTTACTGAAATGAATTTGTGCAACAGGCAAGGGTTCCACCTGAACAATCAATTTACTTCATTAGAGATAACCATTAGAGTTATCTCTACCATGCGTAGACTACAAGTAGCTAGCTACTGTGGTGAACCTGGCTTGTTTTGCAGTGGTTTACAAAGTCTCGCTAAACAGATGATCGGAGTGTTGTGATGGGCTCAAATAAACACGCATTGCTATGTTTTACAACCGGAGGATTGATCGGAAGACTAGAAACTGTTTTGTCAGAATAAAAACTTGACTTGAAATTGTATCAAACACCTCCATTGTCCACCTTTTGTATATGATCAAATAGAGCTACACTAGAGGCTAACCCCCCCCCCCCCCCCAATAACACTGTTGAATTGTCTTTCAGACAAGCATAGTTTGTGGTTACGCCCAGTAATGGGCATTCACTGTTGACAGTATGAGAGAAACCCCTTGGTGATTATAAGACATCCCTGCCTCACTTTGAAAGATGTGTCAGTGTCCTATAAAAACCATTGAGCAGAGCAGATCTCAGAAGGAAATTGTCACTGGGATTATTAGAGAATTGACTTTAGCACTTATTTCTTTAAGTTGTGTTGCTGCTATGGGATGAGTCTTTAGGTTACAGGAAAGCTACCGGATCCCTTTATCTTGTGACATAGTGTTTTAATGCATTATTGTGGATAATAGCAACAAGAGATATGATTGAAAACAACACAACTGCTGCGAGCAATGCTAGCACATCCTTACAGAAAGCAATCAATGTGAATATCATGGTAGTGCAGGTGCTAATTGGAATCTTCCTGTCTATCAATTTCTTGCTCATCTTAACTTTCTTCAGAAGAGAAATCTTTTACACAAATGCACGCTATATCTTATTTGCTCATACACTGCTGGCTGACAGTCTGTACCTGATTCTGACTAACTTCCTTCTGAACCTGATCTATTTCAGAATCACTCTGCCAGCTTGGTTGTGTCTAATAATTTGTACTGTATTACTTGTGTTGACCTTTGTCACTCCACTAACCCTGACAGCCATGAGTCTGGAGCGCTATGTGGCTATCTGCATGCCCCTGCGACATGGAGAGCTTTCTACTCCTCGCAGAGCTATACACTGTATCTTCATCATCCACAGCCTCAGCTCCATACAGGCCATCATAACAGATTCTATATTCTTTGCCTCTGTTCCTCTTGCCTTCTATGTGCAATACAGGTTGTGTACTGTGGAGATGCTTGTGATCCATCCGTGGCAGGGTCACCTCACATCTGCTATCAGCCAGTTCTACTTCCTAGTCATGTCTGTCACAATTGTGTTCATTTATGTTAAAATCATGTCTGTTGCCAAAGAAGTGTCGGTAGAGAATAACACATCCACCTCCAAGGGTCTCAGGACTGTGATCCTACATGGTTTCCAGCTGATCCTCTGTCTGATACAGTTATGGTGCCCCTTTGTTGAGACTGCTATAATACAGATTGATTTGAGATTGTATGTTGATGTCAGGTACTCTAATTACATTGCTTTTATTCTGGCCCCAAGGTGTCTGAGTCCACTGGTTTATGGCCTGAGGGATGACAAGTTTTACCATGCACTGAAAGAGATTATATTTTGTGGGTTCAGAAGAATACATTTATTTGTACGATAGAAGCCATTTTCACATATTCACATCATATTTCCTCAGTTATTGAAAAGACACACTGAACATGTTTACATGCACTGTATTCTGGCTGGGGCAGTGGCATCCTCAAAAGTGTAGGCTGTAACATTGCAAACAACAAACAATTGTGATTTAATGTCACGTTTTAACAGACAATTCTGCTTTTATGATCTGTACTTTTTATTAATATAAAGAAACTACTAAACTACTACTAGACATTGCATATGATTTGCATTTATTTCCCTGCATTTGGATAAACATAAAATATAATATGTCTTGCATTTCTGAATCATAATAGATTCCAATCAGTTTCTGTTTTCATGATACTCATGGTGCTTGCAAACATTGTGGAAACATATAGCAAGGAGGTTCACAAATGTGAGGCCAGTCAGTAGTATTATGTTGTGAATCATGTTCTAATGAGACATACAGCAGCCCACTAATTTGATCACAATTGACTTGGAATTGTATCAAACACCTCCATTGTCCACCTTTTGGATATGATCAAATAGAGCTACACTAGAGGCTAACCCGAGGTGACAATTCCCCCCCCCCCCCCCCCCATCACACTGTTGAATTGTCTCTCAGACAAGCATAGTTTGTGGTTAGGCCCAGTAATGGGCATTCACTGTTGACAATATGAGAGAAAACCCCTTGGTGATTATGAGAAATCCCTGCCTCACTTTGAAAGATGTGTCAGTGTCCTATAAAAACCATGGAGCAGAGCAGATCTCAGAAGAAAATTGTCTCTGGGCTCAGTAGAGTATGGACTTTAGTGCTTATTTCTTGCAGTCGTGTTGCTGCTATGGGATGAGTCTTTAGGTTACAGGAAGGCTAAAGGATCCCTTTATCTTGTAACATAGCGTTTTAATGCATTATTGTGGATTATAGCAAAGAGATATGGTTGAAAACAACACAACTGCTGCGAGCAATGCTAGCACATCCTTACAGAAAGCAATCAATGTGAATGTCATGGTAGTGCAGGTGCTAATTGGAATCTTCCTGTCTATCAATTTCTTGCTCATCTTAACTTTCTTCAGAAGAGAAATCTTTTACACAAATGCACGCTATATCTTATTTGCTCATACACTGCTGGCTGACAGTCTTTTCCTGATTCTGACTAACGTCCTTCTGAACCTGATCTATTTCAGAATCACTATGCCAGCTTGGTTGTGTCTAATAATTTGTACTGTATTGATTGTGTTGACCTTTGTCACTCCACTAACCCTGACAGCCATGAGTCTGGAGCGCTACGTGGCTATCTGCATGCCCCTGCGACATGGAGAGCTTTCTACTCCTCGCGGAGCTATACACTGTATCTTCATCATCCACAGCCTCAGCTCCATACAGGCCATCATAACAGATTCTATGTTCTTTGCCTCTGTTCCTCTTGTCTTCTATGTGCAATACAGGTTGTGTACTTTGGAGATGCTTGTGATCCATCCGTGGCAGGGTCACCTCACATCTGCTGTCAGCCAATTCTACTTCCTAGTCATGTCTGTCACAATTGTGTTCATTTATGTTAAAATCATGTCTGTTGCCAAGGAAGCGTCGGTAGAGAATAAGACATCCACCTCCAAGGGTCTCAGAACTGTGATCCTACATGGTGTACAGCTGATCCTCTGTCTGATACAGTTATGGTGCCCCTTCGTTGAGACTGCTATAATACAGATTGATTTGAGATTGTATATCGATGTCAGGTACTTTAATTACATTGTTTTTTTTTTGGCCCCAAGGTGTCTGAGTCCACTGGTTTATGGCCTGAGGGATGAAAAGTTTTACCATGCACTGAAAGAGATTATATTTTGTGGGTTCAGAAGAAAAAAAGTATTTGTATAATAGGAACCATGTTCACATATTCACATCATACTTCCTCACAGTTATTAATAAGACACACTGAACATGTGTACATGCACTGTAGTCTGGCTGGGGCAGTGGCATCTTCAACAGTGTAGGCTATAACATAGCAAAGAACAATTTAATCTGCTTTAATGATTTGTATTTGTTTTATTGGTACAAATAAACTACTAGACATTGCATATGATTTGCATGTATTATATTATTGTATCCATTCCATTCATGTATTCATGATAATCATGGTAGAAGATGCAAAAGCAGAGGTTTTGCAATATTTGTAGACACACATTGAAGGTGTGTACTCAACATAAATAGAAAGAAATACAGTGGAAATAAAAAATACAAAACTTAAATAACAAACAAATAAGTGCACACAGAGGGAGGGGCAACACAACACGTGTGGAATCAGCTGGTTTTGGCGTCAACATATAGACCTTCTGTTGAATGTGTTTAATGCAATTCTAAATTCTTGTTTCTAAATAATGTTTCTATAACCAAACATTCAAAAACCAGAATTCTGGCACAGGCTGCTTCACGGACAGGTGGTTGGCAAGGTTTTCATTCCATTCCCTCCACTAAAGTGACCTGGTGGGCACACTGCTGTACCCTGTCAGCTAATCAGACACAACTCCCCTGTGAAAAGGGGACAACTCACCAAAGAGAGGGAGTCATATACGTATATGGGATTAACTTTTATCCCATATATATGTCTATAGAAAAAGAAATATAAGGTTTTAATTGTGATTCCTGATATACCTCAACATTTAAAAAACATTGGTGATGTAGGTCTGGGCCATAAAAATTCCTTCCTTCTCTTTTTCTCTCCTTTTTTCTCTTTTTTCCTTTTCTCCCCTCTTTTTTCCTCCTTTTTCTTCTTTCCCCTTCTCCCCTCTTACAACTGTATTGCTGCCATGGGATGAGTCGTTTGGTTGTAGGAAATCTAAACTTATCCCTCATCTCATAGCTGAAGAGCAGAGCATTTTTATTTACTCACTTAGCTTTTCTACCCTCTAGGAGGGTTTGTTATTTCTGAATGTATAATTTTAGATTTATAGATTTTGTGCTTGTTAAAATGTTATGAAACACAGGTTCTGGCAGCTTCGAATGAGAGGTTTTAACAGCTAGAGACATGGATAAAAACAACACAACTGTGGCAGGTGGTACTGGCACAAACTCACTCCAATTTATGACTGACAGCGTCATAGTAGTACAGATTTTGATTGGAATCTTCCTGTCTGTCAACTTCCTGCTCATCTTCAATTTCTTCAAAAGAGGCATCTTTTACAGAAATGCACGTTATATCTTATTTGCTCACATACTGCTGGTTGACAGTCTGTATCTGATTATGACTAACATCCTTCTTCTCTCATACATATTCACAATCACTATGCCAGCTTGGTTGTGTCTAGTTATTTGTTTTCCAGTGTCTATGCTGAACTTTCTCACTCCACTAACCCTGACAGCCATGAGTCTGGAACGCTACGTGGCCCTACATGCCCCTGCGACATGGAGAGCTTTCTACTCCTCGCAGAGCTATACACTGTATCTTCATCATCCATAGCCTCAGTTCCATACATGCCATCATTACCACTTCTATCTTTATTGCCTCTGTTCCTCCTGGCTTCTATGTACAATACAGGTTGTGTTCTGTTGATATGCTCATTATCCTCTACAAATGGCAAAGTCACATCAGGTCTGCCATAAGCCAGCTTTATTTCCTTGTAATGTCTTTAACGATTGTGTTCACCTATGTTAAAATCATGTCTGTTGCCAAAGAAGTGTCGGTAGATAATAAGACATCCACCTCCAAGGGTCTCAGGACTGTGATCCTACATGGTGTACAGCTGATCCTCTGTCTGATACAGTTCTGGTGCCCCTTTGTCGAAGCTGCTATTCGGCAGCTTGATTTGACATGGTATCGTTATGTCACTTACATTGATTATATATTTTTTTTCCTGGCTCCAAGGTGTCTGAGTTCACTTGTTTATGGTTTAAGGGATGAAAAGTTTTACCATGCACTGAGATATGTAGTATTTTATGACCTGAACAAGAAAATTAACCCTAAGTTTGATCCATAAATCTTAATATTTTCATCAGCATTAGCAGAATTGAGCTGTTCTCACAAGGATGGTACTAGGCAAACTGTATATAATTTGTGGATGACTACTGCTTATTTCTATGTGGCCCACTGTATTTACCTAATCATTATGAATTACAATAGTCTTTCTAAGTCAGTTTAATGTGATATCTTAAGGGAATAAATAAAACAAGCATTTCAGTATACTGTAATTATTTTATGTAGCCTATCTAACAATAGGACCACAGTATGAATCACTCTTCTCATACATGAATAAATGAGTTAATTAATCGCTTGTACTCTTCCATGATACATTAGTTACTATGTATATTGTTAATATATAATTGTGATCAACAGTTAAAAAGCAAAATTCTTGGTAGAATAAATTGCAAAAAGGTTTTGCTGATGTGCATGGCACAAACCTTTTGTCTGAAATTTGAAATTACCCCTTTGAAAAAAATCCCTCTTTGGTCAAGCCCTGGTCTAGCCCCAGCTGACTTCATTACTGACGCATAAAGAAGGCTCCACCGTGCTGCTGTCCACTGAGTCAAACTGTTTGTCAAACAAAATTAAACACAAGGTTGCACAATTAGACTAGACTCTGGAGCGCTGTGGTAATTATCTACTAGTCTGGTTAATTCCTAATCAGGGAACATGGGGCCAGCTCCCTAACTGTCCTCCGGGGACATCCTGGGACTCCTTTCTCCTCATCCAATATGATCCATCCCCATCAAGAGTAAACAAACCGTGATGACATAAGGTTTCATCATGCTCTCTACAACAACAAAAACAGTCCCAGTTCAGGGGGTTGGCCTTTCATTTTTAGGGCCTTCTGTATATGAACCATTTTGATTAAAAAAATTAAGAAAACTATAAAATAATTAGATTATAAATCATATATTATTTGATCCATAATACAGTATTCACTTCAAAGCATGGATGCCATTGAACAGATGAAAAACTTTCTTACGGTAAACTATTGATGTAGGCCTTCTGTATGTTGATAGGTAAACAGCGTCAAGCAAAAGTGAAGGCAACTAGAGAGGGTACAATTTCTGGGGAAATTGTAGGGTGTGCTCGCTTGCGTCGGTTGCAGGTGGGTCCGTCCCCTTAACTTTTTCCCTTCTAGTGATATTTTCAAGCATTTAGTCTAGCTACTCATAATTCATTAAGAAATGCCTTTTGAAACAAGCGAACCCCCTTTGAAACAAGCTAACGTACTGTAACAACGTTGTCACCCGGCAGTATTTCAGGATGGAATCGCGATTCAAACAGTACCGTCTGCTAACTGAAAATATGCCCCCAAATACGTAAATAAGTTTGACATTAATTTAGGGGGAAATGGCTAATTCAAAAGAAGTTTGCTACGAGCAAGCTGCTGTTGCTAACCAAACGTCACTGAGGGGATTGTTTGAAAGCGCCAGAAATGAGAATGTTTCTTTTGACATAAAGTTTAGGCTGTGGCATTGAAGACAGCGACAAACCACACAAGCTTGAGTTTAAATACATTATTTAATGTGACATTACTTACTGTACATGCAAGTCTTGATTTGCTTAAATGTACATGCTGCTAGTAGCTACTCCGCGGCACGAAACTCGCTGTGCAACAGCACATCTACGCACGTTGTATCCAGGCGTCGTTGCTAAAGTGTTCTGACGTGGTGACGTATCTAGCACTGAGTACCTTTCGTTGACTAAAAGCACTTTTTGCCACAAAAACGTTGTAACCTCCTAAACCGTGCAACGGAACGTAAATCCTAATAGAAGCAACGCAATCGTGACCAAGACGTACATTTTGACACCGACGTTGTCTATGTAGTCCAAATATTGACGGATCCTTAGGGGGGGCAAAAATAATAAATAATATATATGTGAGATAACTAGAGAGGGTACAATTTCTGGGGAAATTGTAGGGTGTGCTTGCTTGCGTCGGTTGCACAGGGGTCTGTATATTTTATATAAAAATGCATAGGGCCTACTTATTATTTATAAAGATTACATAGATTTAAAAGCATCTTTTTTTTGCTGCTTATTTACAACTCAAAATACGAGTGAAGTGTAGAATGAAATATGATGTCTTCTCATTTCAAGAGGCAGCCTCATAGCTGAATCAAAACGAATACATTTGGCAGACCGGTGTAAAAATGGACCTAATCTCTATGACTTAAACGTCCTTTTAAGTTTTCCCTTCTCGTGATATTTTCAGGCATTTAGCCTACTCATATTGCATTCATTCATTAATAAAGAACCCCCTTTGAAGATTATTCTACGACGTTACCGGCAGAAGATAGACTCGCGATTCAAACAGTACCATCTGCTAACTGAAAATATGCCCCCAAAAACGTAAATAAGATTGACATTTATTTAGTGGAAAATCGCTCCTTCATAAAAAGCTCACTGGTAGCGATCATTGTCAGTAACAACGCAAAATGCGATATAGCCCTGTGTGGAGAAGCTGCCCCTGTAAATTCTACTACAGTACAGTACTAGACTACTGCTGTGTTCGTCTTGGTAGCGATTGCGTTGGTTGAATTCGATTTAACGTTCCGTTGTACGGTTTAGGCTGAAATGAATTATTTTCATGAACAGATTGACAAAGTTTAGGCTGTGGCAATGAAGTTCAGGTTAGTAGTCAGATAGTTTCACCTATTGAAAGACTTTTGGTTTAAGTAAGGGGAGTGCCGAACATGTTCTGTCGCCGTTTGACTTCCTACAGCTGTGTCGATGTTTTTGTAGTGTCTCGCGTAGGCTACAGCGTTGCAGTGAGCAACACTGGTTTGAAACCACAGGTAATGATAATTTCACCCACAAATCGTTTACTTGTAATGTAATGTCATAATAAATCCTACAACGAAAATGTATTTGTGAGGAATGTTTATTTTAATGATTGAAAACAGATGCATCATAGACCACTGTAGTATGTGTTGCCCGGGTAACAGAGGCTAATGTCATGCTAATGCCTCACTACCGTTTCCGAAAGTAGATGTGGGCCTACTTCCTTAATAATATCAGCTAATATTGTACATTACATTTTACAATTGTGTTTCACATCACAAAGTAAAATAAGTAAATAGTTATCACCCTGGCCTCTTTGCTTGTGGCGTTTCTGCAGCTGCCTTGCAGTAAAGCTATAGTTAGCCTAGCTATCCCCCAAGTTAGGGAGTCAGGTGGCTGAGCGGTGAGGGAAGTAATCCGAAGGTTGCCAGTTCGATTCCCGGTCATGCCAACTGACGTTGTGTCCTTGGGCAAGGCACTTCACCCTACTTGCCTCGGGGGAATGTCCCTGTACTTACTGTAAGTCGCTCTGGATAAGAGCGTCTGCTAAATGACTAAATGTAATGTAAATGTAAGTTAACAGATGCGAAACGAATGTTCTGCTACAGGTAGTCACGCGTGTTTTCGTGACGTTAGTGACGTAAGTAACGTCAGTGACTGTGGCTAGCAAATTAGCCACCGTTAGCTTCACTTTTTGCCACAAAAACTTAATTTCCACTTAAACCATGCAACGGAACGTAAATAAAAATACAAGCAACTCAATCGCTACCAAGACGAAACTTTTGACACCTAGGTTGTCTATGTAGGCCAAATATTGACAAAGATTTAGGGGGGCAAAAATAAATATTAACTAGAAAAGGCTGTTCCTGCGAAACAGCAGTGAGAATGCTGAAAACCTGAATGGGGATAGCTGACCATGCTAAAAAAGCTGAAAATAGTGAAAATTTAGTAGAAAGTTATAAGCTGAAGCTTCAAAGCAACCGAAAGGTATTTTTGAAAGGGGCTGGAGCAGCATTCTAACAATGATTTGAAAGGATTTACCATTACTTTTAAAGGGAGAATAATTTGCACAAAAACCTTTATATTTTAAAAAGTATAAAAGTAAGAAATGAGAAAATACCCGCAAGCTGAAATGAATTTCAAAAATGTGTGAGTGACACAAAAGAGGCAGTGTGGAAGCTGAACTGCATCATCTGCATCATCTTAACAAAGCTAAGAGCTAAAATAGCCTACAATGCGGGAGAAGCTGAAAGCTGAACTGTTAAACAGAAGAAGTAGGCTAGCTAGTCGGAACAATAATATTATCGTTTTAACAGCTGAAATTATAGTTGGGATAGTAATAGCAGTAGCAGATGTAGCCTACCATTGAGTGCGTTTACTCGGCTTTCTTAGTAGGATTCAATGTGTTGATGGAATGAAACATACAGCAGTGGAGCCGATACAGGAAGACACGGCGACACTTTGTTGCAGAAGGATGATGGTGCAAGTTTTGTCCGTGGAGCATACAACGATTAATAAAAAAGAATCATGTAGACGCGTTTATTGAGTAATCGCATAACTAATTACACATGTAAACGGAGTAATCGTATTATTGGCATAAACCGACAATTGCTAGTAATCGTGTTTCTCATGGTCAAGTAAACGTACCAATCACCTGTGTGAGAGACTGAGTGGTGCGTGTCTGTCGTTACGGTGATGGTGCAGCTATGATTGCTAACGCGGTGAGGGCACAGAATAAGAGAAATGTAGCTAGAATCCACACCTCAAACAAGATAACCTAGACGCAAAACTGTACGTCCAATCCAAAATCTAATGATATTTTCCGAGACCCAAGACTCTGCCGAAACCAGAGATATTCTTTATATGTATGTGTAGTCAGAAATACGACTCTACCTGCAGTTTCAAAAACGTGTTCCTTCTGCTTTCCTGGTGCGTGTTTGTTTGGTTGCCACGGCGATGGAGCAGCTGTGATCGCTAACGAGCTGGGCAGAGAGAATAACTAATGTAGCTAGAATCCACACCTCAAACAAGTTAACCTAGACGCAAAACTGTACGTCCAATCCAAAATCTAATGATATTTTCCGAGACCCAAGACTCTGCCGAAACCAGAGATATTCTTTATATGTATGTGCAGTCAGAAATACGACTCTACCTGCAGTTTCAAAAACGTGTTCCTTTTGCTTTCCTGGTGCTTGTTTGTTTGGTTGCCACGGTGATGGCGCAGCTGTGATAGCTAACGAGCTAGGCAGAGAGAAAAACGAACATTTACCTAGAATCCACACCTCAAACAAGTTGACCTAGACGCAAAACTATACGTCCAATCCAAAATATAAGGATATTTTCCGAGACCCAAGACTCTGCCGAAACCAGAGATGTCCTTTATATGTCTGTGCGGTCAGAAATACGACTCTATCGGCAGTTTCAAAATCTTGTTCCTTCTTGCTTTCTCTGACTGATTTTACTCACCTCTCCATTGAAGTTAGTGAGAGAATTTGAAAGGCTGCTCTCGCTTCAAGGCTCATAGCTGAAAATCTGTAAATGTGAGCTCTTTAGTAGTTACATTGGCTGAAAGAGGACAATTTTTCCTACATTTTAAGGTATAACTTGTTTCTGTAAGTTAAACTATATGAACGTTAGAGGAATTTGTTTGACAAATTAGTTGAATATCAGAAAAAGAGCAGCAAGCAGTGTGCCACTCTGCTTGCTGCTCATTCATAAAAATCAAGAAGGAGCAAACATTTTTATGTATTTCAAACTGTCATAATTCAAAATTGGCTGAACATTTGAAAAAGCTGAATCATTTGGGAATAGCTGAATGTCTTGTGAACATTTTAAAGGTTGAATGGTGTCTCTAGCTGAAAGTAAGCTGAAGTAGTTACGTTTGAAAGAGGAGGAAGCTTTTTAATGATTTGAAAGGATTTACCATTACTTTTAATGGGAGAATAATTTGCACAAAAACCTTAATGTCTTAAAAAGTATAAAAGTGAGAAATACCAAAAGTCATAGCCATCATCTCCTGAAGGAGCTGAACGTTTTGATACAAAAGTTGTAGGAATCGGTTAAAGTATGCAGAACGAGTTAAAGGCCAAAAAATGGCGGAAGAACTAAGAAGTTGAAAAACAATAGTGAGAATGCTGAGAATGCTGAACAGCATTCTCACAACTAGAAACGGCTGTTCCTGCGAAACAGCAGTGAGAATGCTGAAAACCTGAATGGGGATAGCTGACCATGCTAAAAAAGCTGAAAATAGTGAAAATTTTGTAGAAAGTTATAAGCTGAAGCTTCAAAGCAACCGAAAGGTATTTTTGAAAGGGACTGGAGCAGCATTCCAACAATGATTTGAAAGGATTTACCATTACTTTTAATGGGAGAATAATTTGCACAAAAACCTTAATATTTTAAAAAGTATAAAAGTGAGAAATGAGAAAATACCCGCAAGCTGAAATGAATTTCAAAAATGTGTGAGTCACACAAAAGAGGCAGTGTGGAAGCTGAACTGCATCATCTTAACAAAGCTAAGAGCTAAAATATCCTACAATGTGGGAGAAGCTGAAAGCTGAACTGTTAAACAGAAGAAGAAGTAGGCTAGCTAGTCGTAACAAGAATATTATCGTTTTAACAGATGAAATTATAGTTGGGATAGTATTAGCAGTAGCAGATGTAGCCTATGCGTTTACTCGGCTTTCTTAGTTGGATTCAATGTGTTGATGGAATGAAACATACAGCAGTAGGGCCGATGCAGGAAGACACGGCGACACTTTGTTGCAGAAGGATGATGGTGCAAGTTTTGTCCGTGGAGCATACAACGATTAATAAAAAAGAATCATGTAGACGCGTTTTTTGAGTAATCGCATAACTAATTACACATGTAAACGGAGTAATCGTATTATTGGCATAAACCGACAATTGCTAGTAATCGTGTTTCTCATGGTCAAGTAAACGTACCAATCACCTGTGTGAGAGACTGAGTGGTGCGTGTCTGTCGTTACGGTGATGGTGCAGCTATGATTGCTAATGCGCTGAGGGCAGAGAATAAGAGAAATGTAGCTAGAATCCACACCTCAAACAAGATAACCTAGACGCAAAACTGTACGTCCAATCCAAAATATAAGGATATTTTCCGAGACCCAAGACTCTGCCGAAACCAGAGATATTCTTTATATATCTGTGCAGTCAGAAATACGACTCTACCTGCAGTTTCAAAAACGTGTTCCTTTTGCTTTCCTGGTGCTTGTTTGTTTGGTTGCCACGGTGATGGCGCAGCTGTGATAGCTAACGAGCTAGGCAGAGAGAAAAACGAACATTTACCTAGCATCCACACCTCAAACAAGTTGACCTAGACGCAAAACTATACGTCCAATCCAAAATATAAGGATATTTTCCGAGACCCAAGACTCTGCCGAAACCAGAGATGTCCTTTATATGTCTGTGCGGTCAGAAATACGACTCTATCGGCAGTTTCAAAATCTTGTTCCTTCTTGCTTTCTCTGACTGATTTTACTCACCTCTCCATTGAAGTTAGTGAGAGAATTTGAAAGGCTGCTCTCGCTTCAAGGCTCATAGCTGAAAATCTGTAAACGTGAGCTCTTTAGTAGTTACATTGGCTGAAAGAGGACAATGTTTCCTACATTTTAAGGTATAACTTGTTTCTGTTAGTTAAAGTATATGAACGTTAGAGGAATTTGTTTGACAAATTAGTTGAATATCAGAAAAAGAGCAGCAAGCAGAGTGTGCCACTCTGCTTGCTGCTCATTCATAAAAATCAAGAAGGAGCAATCATTTTAATGTATTTCAAACTGTCATAATTCAAAATTGGCTGAACATTTGAAAAAGCTGAATCATTTGGGAATAGCTGAATGTCTTGTGAACATTTTAAAGGTTGAATGGTGTCTCTAGCTGAAAGTAAGCTGAAGTAGTTACGTTTGAAAGAGGAGGAAGCTTTTTAATGATTTGAAAGGATTTACCATTACTTTTAATGGGAGAATAATTTGCACAAAAACCTTAATGTCTTAAAAAGTATAAAAGTGAGAAATACCAAAAGTCATAGCCATCATCTCCTGAAGGAGCTGAACGTTTTGATACAAAAGTTGTAGGAATCGGTTAAAGTATGCAGAACGAGTTAAAGGCCAAAAAACGGCGGAAGAACTGAGAAGTTGAAAAGCAATAGTGAGAATGCTTAACAGCATTCTCACAATAAAGAGAAACAGGAAAACAATAGTGAGAATGCTTAACAGCATTCTCACAATAATAAAGAGAAACAGGAAAACAATAGTGAGAATGCTTAACAGCATTCTCACAATAATAATAATAATAAAGAGAAACAGGAAAACAATAGTGAGAATGCTTAACAGCATTCTCACAAATATATATGTGAGAGAACAAAGGTTGTGCTCTCGCCGAAGGCTTGAGCACACCCAATAAATAATATATATGTGAGAGAACAAAGGTTGTGCTCGCCGAAGGCGTGAACACACCCAATTACAATAGTAGTTAATCAAACAGCAAAATAATAGATATTAACTATTGCTTTTTTACTTTGTCACATGGATAATTCAATGTATCAGTCTTTAGTAAATCAAGGTTGAAATTGGTTAATTAAACCCCTGAAAAGTATTTTGTCATCCTTCATTGAGCAATTTCCCTGCTCATGAAGTTCAGCTTTAATTACAAACTTGATGCACAATGACAATGGCATGAAATTAATCTGTCCCGGGAGAAATCAAGAGACTGTCATATTGGAGGGAGGGTAGGAAAATTAAAGAACCGAATAGGAGCAATATGCAGGAATGAATGTATAAAATCTACATTAAGTCCAAACGCTGTCTGGAGAGGACGTTTTCAGGTAGGCTTGATAAAAAGATCCATAGCTTTGACTTGTTTTTCATTTTTCCAGATTTCCATTGTGGGCTCTTTGGGTCTCGGTGAAAAATGCAGAATCTGAACGAGACGTCAGGCAGTTCCAACCTGTCTGTGATCGTCAAGGTGTGTGTGGTCATCCCATTCTTCTGCATCTTCCTCTACTGCATTGTGATCATGCTACACATCTTCGCATCTCACAGACAGTTCCTGGAGAGTTCACGTTACATCCTGTTCGCCTACATGTTGATCAATGACACCCTGCAGCTCCTTACCTCCGTGCTACTCTTCCTCTTCGTCATGGGCCAGGTACGCATCGCCAGTGTCTACTGCATGCCTCTGCTCTTCTTCTCCACCGCCACCTTCCAGAACACACCTTTGATCCTGGCCACAATGTCACTGGAGCGCTACGTGGCCATCTTCTACCCCCTGCAGTGCCCACCTGCCTGGCGTTCCGATCGCATATGGATCATCATCCTGGTCCTGTGGCTGGTCAGCAGCATGCTGCCCATAGTAGACTACTCCTTGGGCAAGGTCCAGCCTGGCGTTGACTTCCTGTCAACCCCCGTGCTGTGTAACCCTGTCCTCACCACCTTGCCGATACAGACTCTGTTCAAGGTCACCCTCAACGGGTTGTTCTTTGTCGGGGTGGCGGCCATCATCCTGTTCACCTACATGAGGATCCTGCTGGAGACCAGGAAGCTGCGACAGGACAGGGCGTCGGTGGGAAAGGCCATGCACACAGTGCTGCTCCACGGTTTCCAGTTGCTGCTCTGCATGATGGCCTTCACACACCCGATCACAGAAAGCGTGATTGTGCTGCAGGTTGGCTGGCTGAGGGAGCACATCTCCTTCTTTAATTACTTCTGCTTCATCCTGCTGCCTCGCTTCCTCAGCCCGCTCATCTACGGCCTGCGGGACGAGAATATCAGAGTCTACATAAGGAGAGCTGTCCCCTGCTGGTCATACACGGTTGCACACAGAACCAGGGCCTTGGCCAAGCACAGGGGTAGATGACTGTGTCCTAGCCTACCCTCCCTGGGCTTGGTCTAAGTTCTGGATGGCAATTGTTAGAAAACAACAATGGAATGTGAAAAGAATGATGATACAAGGATATAGTAGTTGGTACTTTATAAATACCCAAAGGGTAAATTGCAGCATTGTAGCAGGCATGAGTGTCACATGTATATTAACAAAATCTGTACCAACAAAAAACTCTGGGCATTTGCACAGTTTTCAACTATATAGAAACTTTCCTCAGCATGATATTGTAACTAAAGTAGATGTCGGCTTCTGCTGTAATTGTGTGCTGAAATTGTGTAGCTACAAACCATACATTTGTAATCAGCTTGTCTGATAAATTTCATGGGTGTAGTGCCCCTTATATGAGTCTACAATGTACAGTCCAGCCTACATGTTACAGTCCTTAGCTGTGTGCCATCTTTCTGTCTTGGAATAATGCATCTTTGATTGAGGTAATTTAATAGCCTAACTATTTCCTGATGGTTTAAATGCAGTTGTCCTAACATTAATTGTTTAATCCCTGCCTGGAAAATGCTAATAAAATGTCCCTGATAGTAATGAAGTAATACCAAGACTTTATTATGCAATGAATGTCATTTTTAGATGATTAATATAAAAATACTACAAAAGGTTCATTATTTTGCTTTTACTATACGTTATTTGGCTATGTCGTACAGGGGGGAACCGTCAGGGCCCTCTAGGCCCTCAGAGAGGGCCTAATATATTTTAAAAATATATTATATAAAATATAGATTATAAAAGTAATCTGTTATTATTTTATTTTATCAATTCATAATTTGACAATCTAAAGACAATGTTTCTGAAATAAACCCTTCAATCCCGCCTATTCAGTTTGTGTTGGAATGTGAAGAGTTAAATGAAAAAATCCCCTTTTGTCACCCTTTCAGAATTTTGCAGCCTCCGTTGTTGGGAGGAAAATGCTATGCAGCTCTGTGATTGGTGGTCCAGCTATGAATTTACACATGGCCAATTAATAGTAATTCCATGAAAGACTCATTTCCATTGACAGTAAAATTGAACAATCATATCTTCCCTCTAAATGGGTGGGCTTTGTTATCGCTAACTTTATGGCAAGTTCCGCCCGCTGTGGAGAACGCAATCACAAACTAATAAATCAGCTAACGTCAGCTTGTTCGTTCACTTCACAAGTAAAGCCGTTAGTAAATTTCCCGCAACTGAGGAGGACATTGATTAACATTTATTATGCGCCTTTGTCATGGTAAACGGTTAATGAGAAGTCGGAGATAATCGGCAAAGAAAGACCTACACCAGAACTTAATTTTGTGCAGAAAACCAAAGCTTTTGAGAGCCTATATGTTATAGTGTTGTGCAGAATGACCGGTCAATCTGTAGCCTAATGCCTTTACTTTATATATATATCTATGCGCTAAATGTACCAACGCAACGTCATTAAGCACAATTACCGCGAATAGTGCCGTAAGAGCTGGCTCAAATAGTGCCTAATGACCAACACAAATTCATGTAGGCCTTAATGCTGTGTGCGCGCTGTATCGTGTTTTTTTCCGACGAGTAATTGGGGTCAGGGCCAAGGTTTAAGAGTCACGGTTCGCTACTCTTGTCGTGACCTGAACAAGAAAATTAACCCTAGATTTGATCCAGAAATCTAATATTTTCATCAGCATTAACAGGATTGAGCTGTGCTCACAATGATGGTACTAGGCAAACTGTATTTGCAGGGCTGCCAACTTTTCCAAAAACCTTGGCGTGAGATTTGTCGTCGTCCCCTTAGGCGAGCTTTCGCGAGCTTCACTCCCCCCCCCCCCCCCCCCCCCCCAGGCGAGTTTGAACGGCTGTTTGCGCGTCAATGATGCTTCACTCCGTTAACCTGCGCCTCGTCCGTTACTGTTTACAACGTTAGCTTGGCTACTTGTTTGGCGTTGCCTTTTCAGCATGAGATATACAATGTGTGGCGTGAGAGCGTGAGAAATGGTTGAAATGCGTGTGTCACACGACGAAACCGTGAGAGTTGGCAGCTTTGTATTTGTGGATGTCTACTGCTTATTTCTATGTGGCCCACTGTATTTACCTAATCATTATGAATTACAATAGTCTTTCTAAGTCAGTTTAATGTGATAGCTTAAGGGAATAAATAAAACAAGCATTTCAGTATACTGTATTTATTTTATTTTATGTAGGCTATCTAACAATAGGACCACAGTATGAATCCCTCTTCTCTTCTCATACATGAATAAATGAGTTAATTAATCGCTTGTACTCTTTCATGATACATTAGTTACTGTGTTTATTGTTAATATATAATTGTGATCAACAGTTAAAAAGCAGAATTCTTAGTAGAATAAATTGCAAAAAGGTTTTGCTGATGTGCATGGGGGGGGGGGGGGGGGGGGGGGGGGTCAAGAAGTGTAAGGTTTGAATTTACCCCTTTGAAAAATATCCCTCTTTGGTCAATCCCTGGTCTAGCCCCAGCTGACTTCATTACTGATGCATAAAGAAGGCTCCAACGTGCTGCTGTCCACAGAGTCAAACTGTTTGTCAAACAAAATTAAACATAAGGTTGCACAATTAGACTAGACTCTGGAGCTCTCTGTTAATTATCTTCTAGTCTGGTTAATTCCTAATCAGGGAACATGGGGCCAGCTCCCTAACTGTCCTCCGGGGACATCCTGGGACTCCTTTCTCCTCATCCAATACGATCCATCCCCATCACGAGTAAACAAACCGTGATGACATAAGGTTTCATCATGCTCTCTACAACAACAAAAACAGTCCCAGTTCAGGGGATTGGCCTTTCATTTTAGGGCCTTCTGTATATGAACCCTTTTGATAAAAAATTTAAGAAAACAATATATATGATAATAAATCATATATATTATTTGATCCATAATACAGTATTCACTTCAAAGCATAGATGCCATTGAACAGATAAAAACATTTTTTTAGGTAAATTATTGATGTAGGCATTCTGTATGTTGAAAGGTAAAAAGCGGCAAGCAAAAGTGAAGGCAATTACAACAGTAGTTAATCAAACAGCAAAATAATAGATATTAACTATTGCTTTTTTACTTTGTCAAATGGATAATTCAATGTATCAGTCTTTACTAAATCAACGTTGAAATTGGTTGATTAAACCCCTGAAAAGTATTTTGTCATACCATTGAGCAATTTCCCTGCTCAGGAAGTTCTGCTTTAATTACAAACTTGATGCACAATGACAATGGCATGAAATTAATCTGTCCCAGGAGAAATCAAAAGACTGTCATATTGGAGGGAGGGTTGGAAAATTAAAGAACGGAATAGGAGCAATATGCAGGAATGAATGTATAAAATCTACATCAAGTCCAAACGCTGTCTGGAGAGGACGTTCTCAGGTAGGCTTAAAGTAATTTTGGATATCATGCAGAAAACAATATCTTCAATTTTTTTTAATCCATAGTTTCGACGTGTTGTTCCAGATTTCCATTGTGGCATCTTTGGGTCTCAGTGAAAAATGCAGAATCTGAACGAGACGTCAGGCAGTGCCAACCTGTCTGTGATCGTCAAGGTGTGTGTGGTCATCCCATTCTTCTGCATCTTCCTCTACTGCATTGTGATCATGCTACACATCTTCGCATCTCACAGACAGTTCCTGGAGAGTTCACGTTACATCCTGTTCGCCTACATGTTGATCAATGACACCCTGCAGCTCCTTACCTCCGTGCTACTCTTCCTCCTCGTCATGGGCCAGGTACGCATCGCCAGTGTCTACTGCATGCCTCTGCTCTTTTTCTCCACCGCCACCTTCCAGAACACACCTTTGATCCTGGCCACAATGTCACTGGAGCGCTACGTGGCCATCTTCTACCCCCTGCAGTGCCCACCTGCCTGGCGTTCCGACCGCATATGGATCATCATCCTGGTCCTGTTGCTGGTCAGCAGCATCCTGCCCATAGTAGACTACTCCTTGGGCAAGGTCCAGCCTGGCGTTGACTTCCTGTCCACCCCCGTGCTGTGTAAAACTGTGGTCCTGAGCACCTCGCCAATACAGACTCTGTTCAAGGTCACCCTCAACGGGTTGTTCTTTGCCGGGGTGGCGGCCATCATCCTGTTCACCTACATGAGGATCCTGCTGGAGACCAGGAAGTTGCGACAGGACAGGGCGTCGGTGGGAAAGGCCATGCACACAGTGCTGCTCCACGGTTTCCAGTTGCTGCTCTGCATGATGGCCTTCACACACCCGATCACAGAAAGCGTGATTGTGCTGCAGGTTGGCTGGCTGAGGGAGCACATCTCCTTCTTTAATTACTTCTGCTTCATCCTGCTGCCTCGCTTCCTCAGCCCACTCATCTACGGCCTGCGGGACGAGAATATCAGAGTCTACATGAGGAGAGCTGTCCCCTGCTGGTCATACACGGTTGCACACAGAACCAGGGCCTTGGCCAAGCACAGGGGTAGATGACTGTGTCCTAGCCTACCCTCCCTGGGCTTGGTCTAAGTTCTGGATGGCAATTGTTAGAAAACAACAATGAAATGTGAGCAGAATGATGATACAAGGATATAGTAGTTGGTACTTTATAAATACCCAAAGGGAAATTGCAGCATTGAAGTGTCACATATATATTAACAAAATCTGTACCAACAAAAAAACTCTGGGCAATTGTCAACTATATAGAAACCTTCCTCAGCATGATATTGTAACAAAAGTAGATGTCGGCTTCTGCTGTGCTGTAATTGTGTGCTGAAATTGTGTAGCTACAAACCATACATTTGTAATCAGCTAGTCTGATCACTTTCATGGGTGTAGTGCCCCTTATATGAGTCTACAATGTACAGTCCAGCCTACATGTTACAGTCCTTAGCTGTGTGCCATCTTTCTGTCTTGGAATAATGCATCTTTGATTGAGGTAATTTAATAACTATTTCCTGATGGTTTAAATGCAGTTGTCCTAACATGAATTGTTTAATCCCTGCCTGTAAAATGCTAATAAAATATCCCTGATAGTGATGAAGTAATACCATGACTTTATTATGCAATGAATGTAATTATTCGATGATTGACATAAAAATACTACAAAAAGTTCATCATTTTGTACGTTATTTGGCTTTGTCGTACAGTCCATGTAGGCTGCCTTGGTCGAAATGTTATCCTTGAATACCCATAGGTGTCACTGTAATCCCAATTTTAAAATGATCGCAACAAATTAATTTACGTCTACGTGATAACAATTGAAGGATGCTCTTGGTATAATAATTTGGTCAACTAATTCAGTAACGAGTTGCGCGTTCAGTTACGTGAACCTCATGACGGTCTTTAAATGACTGAGTCGCTTAATTCGATAGGAAAGGAAGTTAGGAAACCATGGTCTGGTAAATTTGACAAAAATGACCTTTTAAAGTAAAAAAAATTCTGAGTCAGTAGACGACTTTATTTGATTATTATATTATAAGTTTGTGTTATATTGGTGATAGTGAAAACTGACCTAATTTGTCAGGGACAGCGATGCGCTTTGCTGGTAACGAATGTTTGATTTTTGCAAGGCGGAGGGACAGAGCGCAATGTTCAGTCAACAATCCTGAAAAAGAATAGCGACTAGCCCTCAGCACTATATGGAAATCATAGTTGTTAATAACTGGGAACCTGGAGTCTGTTGTGATGAAGCCTTGTAGCTACCGAACAAAAATGCCTTTTTTCCAACCAATCAATTTTTACTATATTTGGGGATTGATCAGTGTGATTGCAATTCCATTGTCTTTTGGTGAGATGTACACGTCGTTACTGAACATTAAGCAAGCCATTAATGTTGAAAGAGAACTTATCAGTCATTTACAAACGTACATCGAGCACGAGTCAGAGAGACTCGACGACATCAAAAGGTGAGTGACAGGTGAGATGCAGGGGCATGTTTGTCTAATATCTAGGGACTGTCTTACCAAGAAGCCGCGTATCTCATAGCATTGGCAATGTAGTTATGATTTTCTTAAACCTTTATTCGCCAATGCTTCAGTCTTATTGTTTAAACTTTGCAATGTGTGTATGTTTATCCTACCATTACCATTACGTCAATGGGCTACTATACTTACTGTAAACGTTGTAGCCTACCTTCGTAGCCTATCAGTAGCAAACCAATTGCTTCAACGAGTAGGCTACGTTTTCGTATCTCGACTCATTTATAAAAGTAATTATTTTCCCAGGTTCTATTCAAAAGTGTCTGACGTGCATAAAGAAGTGTACAGTGGAGCAGCAGCATCGATGTCAAACCCACTGGTGGCGTTTACTCTGATCAAGCGCTTACAGTCAGAGTGGCAGAACGTGGTTTACAGTGAAGAGGCCGTTGAGAACACCCAAGGTTTTACTGCTCTCCTAAAAGAACATCTGGTCCTGTTAACTGAGATGACCTAGGACACAGGTTTTACAGGGGTCTGTCCCCCTCCTTTGCCTTGACCTGTCAGCACCCCACCTCCACATGCTTTGTGATCTTCTGCTGGTGTTTCAGCCCTCAGGTCAGGTTACGAGGAAGAAGAGGCCATCTTACCCAAACTGGAGGACTTGTATGGGGCAGCTAGAGGTCTGATGAGGCTGCAGGATGTGTATGATCTTCAGGTGGGGGGGCTGGTGAGGGGCCACTTCCAGAGGGGGACGAATGACAACCCTATTAACATCTACAGTCCACCAGTTTCCATCCCACTTTCTGGAGATGACTGCTTTCTGGTCGGAAAGGTAACCTAACCTCAGTGTGTGTGTGTGTGTGTGTGTGTGTGTGTGTGTGTTCTCCTCTGACCTCTCAGTTGGATATACAGAGTAGGGGAATGAGATCTGCAACATGAGGAGTACAAGACCAAGGGAGCTCAGTGAGAATAGCTCTAATTAGTATTCCATCCAGAGAAGACTATAAAAGTTAAGTTCCCATCTGCCTTTCTCAGTCGCCACTGAATTCCTCCTTTATGTGTCAGGGGAATCTTGTTGGGATGACCAGAGTGTTCCCTCATACAGAAAGGGTAAAAAACACTCCAGCTTTGAGTCACTTCCCACAACAAACTCAGCTGTCTCACTACAGTGATGATGCACAGTAGAGACACTGTGGGAGGGATATAAATGTAAGGGAAAAGACATCATCCTTCTCTAAGGAAGTCACAATGAGAGTGTGAGAATATCCTCTTCACTTCACCATGATAATCTACAAGAGTTCCTTAACAGATGCTTTTTTAAGGGAGTAGTCATCTAAACGTGCAGTTACAGCTTGCTATGGCAATTTTATAGTTGTTTAAAACCAGCAGTTCAAGATCCATGTGCTGTCATTATCCAAGTTTTGGAGAGTTAGGGTTAGGGCAAGTCCAAAACTACAGCCTTGAGAATCAAATCCTTGCAACATTTTTTTAAGTGACTCAGCCTGACATATGACTCACTTATACTCTAACAAAGCTCTCAAGGTCCCTTCACAGTTTTGGAAGGTTTAAGCAAGATTTGTTTTGTAAATGTAAACAAAAAATCTCTTGCACAATGTTTTGTCCAAACCCAGTTTCCATGCTTATTTTTGAGGTGGGAAATCCAAGTAACTCTGAAAGGCAGGGCCGGTAATGTTATTGAGATGCACTTTTTGTCATATTAGCTAAATAAACTTAACATCGAGATAGCAACTAAGAAATCTAAAGGTTTGACAGTAACATTAAATACATCTGATATCTGTAGGCTCACAGGACTGTAATAAACACGACCAATCATTTAGTTTGGACTGAACTTGATGATTGTCATTAATTGGACAGGCTACTTGTCTGTCTACCTACCTCCCGGCAGTAGTGAGTCAATGAGTTCATGTGTGGGGAGTGGCTTTGAAGGGAGGGGGTGGGATATTTTGGTTTGAATCCTTTCAAACTCAAGCCGAAATGACTAGGTTGGCAAAACGTACCAATCCTGCCTTTAAGCAGTAAGAAGTATCCAATGAGAAATACCTTGGATTAGAAATGCCCAAAGAAATTGTTGACACTTGATCATCTGTACTGAAGTAAGCAGACACATACAGCAGCCGTCGGCCTTGGCTGCCCAGGATAGTCTGTGGAAAGATACCCATGTGTCATAGGCTGATGTGATTTCAGGTAGCCTATGAGCAGGAGGATTACTACCACTCTGTCCAATGGCTGGAGGAGTCTGTCCGCCTGTTCCGTGGGTCAGGAGGGGAGTGGAGCCCAGAGAACGAGGGCACTCTGGAAGATGCTCTGGACCACCTGGCTTTCTCACACTTTAAGGTGGGTTTCATACCCTGTAGTGACAGGGTATCATATTATAATACCGGAGACACCACAGATAGTTTGTAGTCATGAGAACACTTCTTTCTCTTTGTTTTCTCAGACAGGAAACGTGACCTATGCACTCAGTCTCTCCCAGGAGTTGCTTCACCACGGTAATACTTTCCAGTCAAAATATCCTACCATTAAACCATAGCATGGAATTCCACCAACTGGACTTAGTTTGGACATCTGCTTCACACATCAATCCAAGAAATACATCATTTTTAATCTAGATAGTACTCACTGCCTCTCCGCCCACTCCCTCAGCCAGCTTCTTGTTGCCTATATTCTGAATATGTGTAATGTAATGTAGACACAGAATGCAATGTGTTTGTGTTTACTGTGAAGAAAGAAACTGGGAACACATCTGTGCTGCTTCAACATGCAGTATATATATATATATATATATATACTGCATATATATACTGCATGTTGAAGCAGCATTGTACAGATGGAGCATGTGATGACTGTGTGAATAATATTGACATATTCCTTGGCCATTCAGATCCCATGAACGGCAGAGTTCTACAGAACGTGGAGAAGTACGAGAGGCTGCTTGTTGAAAGTCCACAGTTACAGGATTCTGATGGCGTGTTGAAGAGGCCCAACACCACTTATCTCAGGACAAGGAACGCATATGAGAGACTGTGCCAGACACAAGGTCATCAGGTAGAGTTTTTATCAGCAGTCATAATATTACGCTACTGCTAATCATGTCTTTAACTCAATGCCAAAGAAGCTTGATGTTCAAAGTGACAATCGCTGGCTTCAGATCATATGTTGATCGAAATGTCATGCACAACTGTTGTGATTTTTCAAAACAAGCTGAGAGTTGGCTTCATTCTCATACTAGCTAGCAAGGAGGGAAGAACATTCAAAACGAGTTCTGTGAGTGAAAAGAAAATTACCAATGCTTTCTCGCTGTTCTGGCTTCAATAAATGACTTCAAATGCACTTTTCTCTCACAGCCAAAGCACTATGAGAACCCTGACCTCTTCTGTGACTACTTCACCAATGGCAGTCCGGGCCTGTTGCTGAAGCCAGTCAGACGAGAGGTTCTCAGCCTGCAGCCGTTCGTGGTCCTCTACCACAGCTTCATCACTGACGCTGAGGGTAACAACATCAAGTTCCATGCCCATCCTGGGGTCAGTAACTGAAACCATGATAAGAACAATGTAACCTATTGTAGCAAGTTTTATTTTGTAAACTATTTGGATTATATTGAGACTGAGGATACCTCTTCTATTTGGTAAGTGTTAATTACATCTGCAAAGGTTTAGCTGGAGAGTGAGTGTGCATACTGACTGGCTGGCAGTCATGGCTCTGTTGGAGTTAGTTATTTTCGGAAGTTTCCCATCATAGTGTTCTCCAGTGGTCTGGCACCTTACACTACCCTGCTCAAAGTCATGATGGAAGGTTTTGGTGAAAGGTTGCCAGGTTGTCTCTGCTCTGCATGATTTAACAAGATGTTAAGTCTGTCTCTCTCTCTTTGTCTCTTACATTGAAATGCCCAACAAAAGCTTATATCAACCAATATTAGTTTCATTATGTCTACATCCCATCTGCATTGCTCTGATTTCTGTCTGGATACAGTGGAACAATACTGAAGGAATTGAGACATCTCCAACATCAAAAAACCTTTGAAGAAATAGTTGACACGGTTCCAATAATTTAACACACAGCTTAATGCTACGCATCTACTGTACTATAGAGTCCTTGGCGTAGCTTCTAAGACTGCTCAATTAGCAGGGCTCCAAGGCAAGAAACAAAATTCTCTCCTTCACAACTGACAGATAATATTATATGTATGTTGTATCCTGGCAGCATTGAAAGGAGAATTGTATTTGCAGTGGAGACACTTTGTGCTGACTCAATTAGTCTGGCGAGCTGCGGTAACTCAAATAATGTCTTATAGCTTATGTGAGGTTTTGGCACCGACCAATAGGTTTTCCACCATTTCTTTAGATAGAAATCCCACCACTTATTTCATAATTATGTTGACATTTGATGGTGTTCTGGTGCGTTGATTAGAAACAGGCCCGGACTGTTAGTCATGTGGTTTGCTGTGGAGGCTCTCTGTGCCTTGAACTTGGTATTTCATCCTGCTGTCAGTTCCAAGGCCTAGCTGTATTAGTTGTCTAGTCTCAGGGCTGTATTGGCTGTCTAATCTCTGGGGAATTCAAGATGGGGTTTGTAAATAGATAGGCCAGAAAAGTATTTCCATCATGGCTCTGGTGACTAAAGGCTTTGTTTCGCCAACATTTTAAAAACTCGACAAGTTGTCCCACTTTTTCTGTTGCGTTTGAATTTTGTTTTTAATATTAACTTAATTGCTTGCATCTGGATCCTAGAAGTTTACTATTCATGTGAAATTACTAACATGCAAGTAAAAATGACGATTTTCTTCTGTCATTTTATGACACAAGTTAAGGAGGTCTGTGGTGGCATCAGGAGAGAAGCAGGCAACAGCTGAGTATCGAATCAGCAAGAGGTATGATGAGCAAACACTACAGTATTTGAGCACGTCCTACAGTACGATCCTAAAGGGACGCATAGTTAATAATAAGAGCTACAACTTAATTTACTGCGACATCTCTGGCTTGTTGCTGCAGCTTTATTACAAACTGAAATTGCTATTTTTTATTGTTCCCTCTCATAACAGTCAAAAGCAGCAATAAAATCTCACCTGCTGAACAAAGCTGCCATACTGTAGCAACTCAATATACTCACTGCCTGAGTTAATTTTATGGTGTATAACATTTACTACAATGCAAATTTACATCCACCCTTATGTAACAACTATGTAATCTCTCTAGAGATTTGAATAGAAATATGAGGGGAATTTTTACTTTGTCTTTCAGTGCATGGTTGAAGGACACAGTCCACCCTATTGTGAAGCAACTGGACCAGCGCATCTCTATGCTCACAGGGCTGAACGTCCAGCCTCCACACGGAGAGTACCTCCAGGTGGTCAACTATGGTATCGGAGGTCACTATGAACCTCACTTTGATCATGCTACAGTAAGTACATCTGAAAGCTGCTTTATCCTCACAAGAGTCTACTCTGACACATTCATTCTGGCTGCTCTGACTGTACTCTCACCCGTGTTACTTATGGGTGATGAGAATATTGAGGGGTGTGTTTGAACCACATGCTCTGACGATGGCCTTGCTTCCCTCCATGTCTCAAGTCAGCATCAAGTCCCCTGTTTAAGCTTAAAACCGGGAATCGAGTGGCAACGTTTATGATATATGTAAGGAAACCTCTTTTTCTGGCATGTAAAAATGAATTGTCTTTGCTGTGTGACAGAATTTTACTCTAACTGAAGTTATTCTGTAGTCCAAGTTCAACATTCCAGAGTGAAGTAGTATAGATTAGAATGTTAGCTTCTAAGCTGTGGACAAATTCCGCCAGTACACCAGATGGCTTTTAAAGGAGTGCACACATGGCTAGACAAACCTTTGAGAGACTGTTGTCATCACCCAGCTCAGCTCTGTTGACGCAGGCGGGTCCACAGTCTTCATCCACGCCAACTTCAGTGTTCCTGTTGTGCAGGTAAATATATCAAACATTTCATCGTCTTTTGTTTTCATATAGAAACGGCTAGAAAGGGCTTCTAACATTTTAACTGTCAAACTGTCTTAATCCATAATAAGAATTCCTCCTGAAAGGTGAAGTTATTCTTTAACATTATGTTGTTTTTAGAATCTCTTGTGGCCTCTGCTGACAGTAATACAGTTCTGTCAAGAGAAAGGGGAGTAAGAGAGTTTGGATTAAGAAATGTTGAAATTGGCCAGATCCTCACCTGGGTTCAACTTTCAAATCTTGGTTTGTGAAGTTTCACTTTCTGCCCAAGTATTAGAAAAACAAGAAAGATCTCACTCTTTCTCAGTGGATTCAGGTCTGCATTAGAGGATAGGACCACACACAATCTAGGCAAGATATTTGTTGTTATTTTTTGTGGGCAACAAACGCGCCTATGTCTGGTGTTTCAGAATGCTGCCCTCTTCTGGTGGAATCTCCATAGAAACGGTCAAGGTGACGGGGACACCCTGCATGCTGGTTGTCCTGTCCTTATTGGAGACAAATGGGGTAAGACTGCTAAATATTTACCATGGAGACGAACAATGATTGGTGTGCATGTTACAGTGCAGGTACTCATGTAAACATTAATAATATACACAGTTTGGCTTAGAATTCACAGTTTGTGTGACATCATGTGTAATGTATACATTATGACCATATATGGCCATATCTTATTTGTATGAGCATTTATGATACATTTTTAAAGAAGCTGTAGTCTCCAGTACACTAGAGGCTGACCTGACTGTGGGTTAGGGCCACATCTGTGTCACATTAGAGAGATGCAGGAGGGATGATAGAGAGCTGGTGATACACTGTGTGCTGTGGAGGGATGTCAAACATGTGCGGTTGGCCCCCATTCCACATCACTTAACTCCCTCCTGGATGCTACTGTCAAGGACACTATACTTACAGAAACATAGAAAGATGCAGTATATAAGTCATTACTATGGCCGTTTAAGTAGAAACATTTGCTTCAAGTCTTGCATATGAGTTCTTAATGCTTCTTAGAAGAAGAAAAACATTTTGGGGGCTTAGATCATGACACAATATACTAAATGTATGTTCCAGTGGCTAACAAATGGATCCATGAGTATGGCCAGGAGTTCCAGCGTCGCTGCAGCACTAACCCTGAAGAGTGAAGACACTGGAAGCAGCAGCTGGGACCGCTTGGAGTACAAGAGACAGACTCCACAATGGAGTGGTGCAATCGCAGGCTTAAAGGAGGGGGGGCGCCAAATCCAGAGAAAGTGAAGGAAAGGAAAGAGGGAAGGGGAGAGAGGCGGGAGGCTGCAGGTCTGTGATTGGAGCTCCAGGCCCAGGGGAGCATGGGGTGGGGGTGGGGAGGGTGGGGGGTAGGGGGCTGGAATGGCAGGAGGTTGAGTTGACTTTGGGATGGGGGGCGAGGGTGGGGTGGGAAGGCAGGGGGGCATTTGGCAATCAGCCCCAGAGGCAGTGAGCACGGCTCCCGCTACCCCGTCCCTGCAGAGGGAGGGAGGCCTCTGCTCTCGCACACTGGACTGGTTTCAGTTAACTCTGCAAGGCTGTTTGCCTCCGGTGTCAGTTTGTAAAAAAAAAAAAAGTAAAAAAAAAAAAAAGATATAATGCAGCCCCTTGAAAACGAATGCACTGAAACGGCAGGACACTCTTTGCGTTTGCACAGTGAGCTGATTGGAACACCACTGATCGTAATCAGAGATTTTCTTTGGGAACTCAGCAAATGTCTCACAATTAAAGTATATGGAAGTACATTCAGAGTTACATTTGTATCCCCCCCACATTGATAAAGACAGTATACCATGTGTTAGCCGCTATCTTGTATCTAATGGGTCAGTGATGAGTCAGATGTGTTATTACTATATCTGAGGTGTGACTAATCATGCACGGTACCCCAGATGATTTTGAACATGTCTTCAATGCTGCTGCTGTCTGTGGACCTCATACTACAAACGCTGATTGTCTGTATGCATACCACTCAAAGATGCCTCAAAGTAGGTCAAAAGTATAGACGGTGCCAGTTTTCACAGTATGTCTTTGAGGAGCGAGGGGAGTGAGGAGTACTGACACATACTGTGGGAACTGGAGGCTCCAAGGGGCTTCCCTGTGTGTGTGTGAATGTTTGGACGGGCTGTGACTTGATTGACAATGAAGGCTGAGGGAGGGTTAAAGAGATAACGTCTCCTCGCTTGTAGGGATGTATTTCCATGAGCTCCTGTGTGTGTACACACACACACACACACTTGGAAAAACAGAAGAGCCATACTGCAGAAATGCTACAGCTCCTGGCTGCATCTGAAGAGTAGGCTGATAGTTTTTTTTTGCAGTTAATGAATGTTAATGGTCCCCACTTGGACTCACACAGTGAAGACAATATTGGAAATCTGTTTTGTCTCTGAAAGTTGACCCTTCTGACTTTAGACTGCTGTAAGAAACTAGAAGTTGTCAGTTCCAGAGGCATTTGGTTAAATTTGCACAGTAGGGATCGGTATCCACCCTTGGAACTCCTTCTGTTAGCCAAAACATACATGGCTGCTGAGGTCCCTGTAGCTAGGCAATAATCACTTAACTGTCATACAAACTGCCTCCATTTGAAGGACAAGACACCAAATGTTTAAAAATTACAAGCTATAATGAAGTCAAAAGTTACTGTCATTAAAATTGTCTTCAAGATGGGGATATTAATTTATGGAAAAATGTGACAAATAAAATTATGTTTAAAAACAACCCTTCTTAGTATTCTTAAAAGTTGAACTTCTATGACAGTTATGGTAAAATTATGCAACGACAGTGGGGAAAGTAGGTGAGCTTATTAGCTAAATAAGACCGATGCTACCCTCTGCTGGTGGAAAGGAAGCGGAGAACATTCGTTATACAGCATATTAAGGAAGTCGTTTGTTTAGAGGCGGGATACAAAGGAAAGCATAGCGTTGTTGCTTTGGAGACCGTTTTGCGCGTTGTCTTCGCAATATTAAGCGGATAGCTTGCAGATACACAGTGAATGACAACCATGTAGTTAGCTAGTTACCAGGGCTAGTCTAGATAACCGCACACTCTCTAACTTAAAAAGGAATGAAGAACAGAAAAGTGAAATCTACCAAAGCTGGAAGCAACAGGCGGAAAGGTAATAAAGTCGACTTAGTTTTCATCATCATTGCACTTGTCAATTTCAGCTGTACTAGCTAGTACATTACAGTACTTAATGCTACTACTAGTACTGAAGCTAGGCTAGCTGTACAGTACTGTAGTTTACTTGTTGCTTGGTTAGCTGACCACCATCTAGGTAATAACTTAATGACTTTGTCCACATTGTATTTAGGCTAGCTAACTGCTATTGTTAGTCGTTAGTCATTTGTTGATAAATACAACAATTTGCTAGTAAGCTAAAGTTAGCTTTGTTTTGCTACATATGCTTAGGGAAGTAATTAACTTAGCTAGGTCTAGCCATATCAGCTACTAACTAGCTAGTTGCCTGCTGAGAAGTCGAACTGCAGTGTATGCTAGCTTGATAGTGAGACCTCTTTATGCTTGTGAAAGTGAGTATCATGCTATGGTAATTCATCGCTGACCTTAGTGTGTGCATATATTGTTTGTCTGTGTATATGGAGTATGGCTTCCTACTATTGATCCGTCTGTTCTCAAGTCCCCAGTGACGTGTCGCCATCCACCAGCCTCCCTCCCCTGGTCGAGGGTCAGCTCAGATGTTTTTTGAGGGTGACAGTGAGCAGAATTCTATGGACAATCCCGAAGCCTCCAGCCGAAACATTCGTGAGATTGCGCTGGTGGGGAGAGTCGTCAAATGGGACACACTTCCGTCCGAGGAATGGATCACAAACATCTCAGACGACGGTCAAGTCCACCGCTCGCTTTCCCATACGCTGTGGGCCAAAACAGTTTACGTCCTACATGACTGGTAATACATCTTTATAGGCTATATGACAGACACACACTCATCACATTTTAGACTGACAAACTGTGTTTTACTGAAACAATTGCTAGGACATATTGGCTTTATATGCAGCTGCATTTTGTTTTCTGTCAATGTTGGACCCTGCAGATATGGGTTCGCTGGTGCTGGAGGTGGTGACCAAGCCAGACCATTTGCCAATAGCACGTGCTCAGGTCACAGGGATTTCTCAGCTTTCTCTGTCACACGCTATCAGTGGTTTCTATACCTTAGTGTCCCCAACATCTGAGAAATTAGGCGAGTTACAGGTAAGAGTGCATTAATAAAACGTATGCAATTGAACATCAGTAAGATTTTTGCTTTTGGTCATGGATGAAACTCCTTTTTTCTAGGTGTCAATAGCTCTGGAGCCCCTGACAGAATCCTATGACAGCAGCAGCTCGGTTCCTACCACAGATATGAGCGTTGAAAAAGCTGTGAATGGTTTGACAGCCAGGGCAGCCCAGCACCACACGTTAGTGGTGCCCTCTCTGTCCAGGCCTCTCTCTGCCAGCACGGGAAAAGGTTCAGTGGGAAGCTGCTCTGTCAACACACCTCGGTGGGACAATCAACTATTCTCTGATTTATACAGGCTGACCTTTCTCTGATGCTTGTTTTTGTTGGCTAAATGTTCATCTCTAACATATATATATATATTTTTCTGTATTGATACCTGTGAACTACATATGCAGCTGGTGTTTCTACGTTCAGATGATCAATACTGAACTGTTTGCAACTCAATTTCAGAGGGAGAGACCACTTGTTCTTCCAGAGTGCCCAGGGGGACAGAAGAACTGAGGTTTCTTTGGAGAACCAGAATCCCACGTCAGCTAGGTCTCAGCAGGGTCACAGAGATGGGAATCCCACAGTACTGGAACCGCACAACAACCAGACCTCGAATGACATCCTTTCTGGTTGGTCCAGAGAAGTCATGCTCACCTGAAAAGGACAAACATGTTATAAATCTTTGTTTGTTAATGTGAGAATGTATGTTTTTTATTATCGATAATTTCCCAGTTCTTTTGGAGCGTGGAAGCAAGCTCAGAAATGCGATGGTGGTCTCAGCATTGAAAACGGACTTGGACTCTGAAATGGCTTTGAAAGACACTCCCCTGCCTCTCCCCAAGGACAATGTAATATCTCCACGAATGTGAGTAATCGATTTTTAGCAGAACATATATCCTATATTTACACTTTAGTGGTAACCTAAAAAGTTTTTATAAAATGTCTCCAGGCCATCTCTTCAGCCCTGTGGAAACTTGCTTCAAAACATCCTCCACACTGACTCCAGTCTCCTGCAGTCTGCCCCTCTCCCTGTGTCCCCTGACTGTCTGATCTCAGACCGTGCTCATGCTGACTCCGAGAACAAAGCTGTGGACCTGCTACTCGGCAGGTAGCACACTCCTTTTAAACCACACCGGGCTTATAGGCTACGTAGCATTTTGAGCTGAATTTGAGCCAAATGTTTAATATTGTTGCGTATGTTGGGTTTCATCTTCTGTTTCCCCCCGTGTTCAGTTTGGATGGCTCCAGCCTTCCTCTGTGGGATGGAGAAGGCTCTCCCCCATCCTCTCTGTCAGGCCACAGCAGTGTGTGTGGAGACAGTGAGCTCAATGACCCGCAGTATGACCACAGCCTCCTGGAGAACTTGTTCTACAAGGCCCTTGTGAGTAACTAGGACTCACACACAGTTTAGCCAAGATCACCTTTGGAGAAGGCATCTGCTATATGAGGGGATGGTGTGACCTTCTGTCTGTCCTTTAGTGTCCTGACAGCTTCCTAAGGGAGTCCCCAGGGGATCCATCCCTGAGGAGGAGTCAAGGCCCGCTGGGAGGAGCTGAGGAGAGGCCTCCTTGTCCCAGGACTACCACAGGGTCGGTTCTCCTCATATTCTGTATTGATTTATATCTATTCATGTCATAAAAATGTCTCTTCAGTGGAGTTTTTGAACAGGATTCACTTTTTAAACTTTCTTTCTTCAGCTTGGATTCTGAACCGGAGCAGAGACCAGGAACCAGTGACCCAGGGCTGAGCATGGATCAGCTGACTGTTTTGGGTGGGATTCGATTGGCCAGAGTGGTCATCCACTCTCTGACTGTCCCTATAGACAGCACAACCGTCACACCAAAGAAGAGCAAGGGCAAACCCCCTAGACCCCCGACCAATAAGAAATGGTATGAAATGATTTCCAAACTGTGCTGATCACATCCTCTCACTCTACTGTTTATGTCTAACAATTACAATGATGTATGTTGACGTGCTGCTGTTGTTTTCCATCTTTTTGGATGTCTCAGCTCCTACTTTGTGGAGTACCTGTTCCCTGTGACCCCCACCAGACATGAGCACAGCCAGCAGATGGCAGCAGAAGTGAACAGACTCGTCTCCAACAAAGTGTCAGGAGGAGGTGAGCCAGGGTCAAACCATCTCAGCTCAGTGTGAGGGGAGCAGGGTGTTGAGGTTGAAACCATCTCATCTGTGTTTACAGTGGTGAAGTTCGAGCAGCGCTCTGTGTTTCCTGTCCAGTTCAACGGGGCGACCGTGGAGCGGTGGTGGGAAACTGACCTCACGTTCAACATCTACTCAAGGAAGATTTCCCAAAAGAAGGTAGGTGGAACGGTTCAGTCATCGAAGTCTGCTCGTTGCTGGTACTCGTTGCGTACTGACTGAGTGGCATGTTTTTGGGAAGCTCACCGTGTTTTGTGTCGTGTTAGCCTGAACCCGTCGGAATGGCTGTGTTCCCTCTGCGCCGTCTGCTGCAGAGCGACAAGCTGAACCAGACTGTGGTTCTGCCTGTCCAGAGCCTGGGCGGGCCGGCTCATGCCCGGGAGATCGGCCCACTCAAGGTGAGATGACGTCTTGCCCAGAAGGGCACTGTGTAATGCTACATGAATACAAAAATTAATATACTATTACATTATATCTCTGTTTGTTACCAATAGGAAGGAGGGTCTTTTACTAGATGGTCTGCTCATGTGTGCCCATGTATCTTCTTCATATTTTGTGTCACTTTCATATGTTCCTCAGGTGTCACTTGAACTGGCTGCAGACAGCAAAGATTTCTCTTCAGCCAAAATCAGGTCGGCTGCTAGTTCCAGAGCCCCTCCGGCTGTCATTCCCAGTCCTCAGAGAGTTCCCAGTCCATCTAAGACCGACACCACAGCCAGGCCTCAGGGTGCTGACACTGGCAGGTGGGAGGACGGTTGCCAAGGCCCACGAGGAGACTCCAGGATCGGTGTGAGGACTGTCCAGCTGGCCTCCTCCCTCGGCCCCTCCCCACTGCCCAGCCTGCAAACGTCTCCCTCCAGACCAGGCTTACAGCAGTTCGAGGAGGACTACGAGGTGCTCCTGCACGCCCTGCTCATGGTGCCTGATGGGAAGGACTTCAACTGTGGTCCCCTGCAGGCCCCCAACATCTACTTGAACTGTAAACTGTTTGGTTCAGATGAGACCACTAGATCGGTAATGAGTTGGGGACAGACCAACCCTTCATTCAACCTCAGTCAGGTGACTCCTGTGGCATTGACCTCCAGACTGCTGGACAGGATGAGGAACAATGTGATGGTGATTGAGGTTTGGCAGAGAGCTGCGAGCTCTGGCCAGGAGCGTCTGCTAGGCCTGGTTAAACTACCTCTCCACCAGTTCTACATGTCCTTCAGGTGAGGCCAGATCCTGTGCTTGATAACATAAATGCATATTGTACATAACACTGTATAGTAAAGTCACATTCTTCAAATATAATGACAATCACTTGATGACCTGTCTTTTTTTTCTTTCAGAGATCCCAAAATCTCCCACCTTCTTCTCCAGGCACAGTACCCTGTTTTAGGGGTAGACAGCTATATGCCAGTCATTGATGTTTTCTCAGGCAGCTGCAAGGGCAACCTCAGGGTCCTCTTAGCCATGGGCTCTTCCGGGCAGATCATAGCTCTCCAGCGCACAAGGGATGAAGAACATGTCTCTGTATTTAATATCCCAAGACCAGCCCATTTGCTGGACCACCACCCACAAACAGAAGCCAAGGTTGGTATACTTTCTGTATGAGTATATATGGGTCTGGAGGTGTACCGCCCGAGGTGTTGATGTCACCTGGTCTCCCTTCCCAGGTGAAGGCTGCTCCTGACAAGGCTATGAGAGAGCACGTGTTCGTGGTGAGGGTGGAGAAAGTGAATGGACTGGCTCCGTTACAGTCCACTGTGTGGGGGGAGGCAGACTGTTATGTCCAGTACTCCTTCCCCTCCCAGGAAGAAGACACAGCTCAGATTCTGGAACCAGACGTCATAGAGAGCAGTAAGCCACGAACCCCCAATCACTGAAATAAACGGATGATTGATAGGGTTTTGAAGTTCCAGAAATACCCCTTTAAAAAAATAAGCAGATGAGGTTAAAAAGGTGGGTTTGAAAACAGAACCACCCTGGTTTGTTCTAATTGGTTGTTTCCCTCCAGGCGTGAGCTTGAAGCAGTTCCGGACCAGCACCACGCTGTGCGTCCCTGACCCGGTGTTCGGCCACAGCGAGACCCACGTGCTGCTCAGTCCCGAGGCGGTCCCGGTCCAGAGACTGCTCCTCGGCTCCTTCTCCAGCCAGCTGCCGACCCACAGGGGCGGAATCCAGTTTGAAGTCTGGTGCAGGTGTGTGTCTCGTCTCTCCTCTGACCACGAGAGAGCGGGTCACCCTCTGGAACCTAAAAGTATCAAAGCTATTTACTGATCACTTCTGGAATAAGAAGTATTAAATGATTTGACCATGATGAAGCAGAGCTTTCATTAAAACACGAGACATGCTCTACAGGTATTACTATCCCAACGTGCGAGACCAGATGGTGGCCAGAGGGATGCTGCCGCTGTCTAAGTTGTGTGCCATGGTGACCATGCAGATGCAGAAACCTGCTGAAGCTCAGCTCTTCTCTCTCCCCCTGGTCCCCAGGACTAGCCACCCATCAGGACATCAGCCTCAGCCCTCTGGTAGCACACCCTACACACACACCCTACACACACACCCTACACACACACCCTACACACACACAATACACACACACCCTACACACACACCCTACACACACACCCTACACACACACCCTACACACACACAATACACACACACCCTACACACACACCCTACACACACACCCTACACACACACCCTACACACACACCCTACACACACACAATACACACACACCCTACACACACACCCTACACACACACCCTACACACACACAATACACACACACAATACACACACACCCTACACACACACAATACACACACACCCTACACACACACCCTACACACACACCCTACACACACACCCTACACACACACCCTACACACACACCCTACACACACACCCTACACACACACCCTACACACACACAATACACACACACCCTACACACACACAATACACACACACAATACACACACACCCTACACACACACCCTACACACACACCCTACACACACACCCTACACACACACCCTACACACACACAATACACACACACCCTACACACACACAATACACACACACAATACACACACACCCTACACACACACAATACACACACACCCTACACACACACAATACACACACACAATACACACACACCCTACACACACACAATACACACACACCCTACACACACACCCTACACACACACCCTACACACACACAATACACACACACCCTACACACACACCCTACACACACACAATACACACACACACTACACATGCTTAAGCTCCAAAAGCAGTGGTATTACTTGTCCCCCTCTGCACTTGTCTCTCAGGGCTGCTTGATGTATGTGTCCAGTACAAACACCGACCACTGAGATCTGGTGACCAAAGGAGTGGTGCGGTGGCCTCTCGCATTGTCACAATGGTGGTCAAGGTGCACAGAGCCTCAGGGTTAAAGGCAGCAGCAAGGTACTCGGCTCTTTCTCGCCTCCTCTCTCTGTAATACCCTAACAAGGTCTCTCTCTCCGATGTCTGACTCTCCTTTCTCTGTAATACACTTCCAAGGTCTCTCTTTCTCCGATGTCTGAATCTCTCCTTTCTCTGTAATACACTTACAAGGTCTCTCTCTCCAATGTCTGACTCTTTCTCTGTAATACCCTTACAAGGTCTCTCTCCGATGGCTGACTCTCTCCTTTCTCTGTAATACACTTACAAGGTCTCTCTTTCTCCGAAGTCTGAATCTCTCCTTTCTCTGTAATACAGTTACAAGGTCTCTCTCTCTCTGACGGCTCTCTCTCCCTCAGGGCTGTGACGGAGCGGGATGAAGCGTTCCAGTACTATGCTGATGTCGGGGTGAACGCCTACGTCACCACCCAGCTGTCCTTCCTGCCCGAAGGAGAGCGACGGAGCACGCGTGTCGTGGCCAGGACCTTCTGTCCAGAGTTTGACCACCACTCGGAGTTCCCCTGCCTGCTGCAGGTCCTGAGAAGCTCCGGGGAGAGCGGTAGCCTGGCCGAGATCCTGCATGAGGCCAGCGCCGAGATCAGCATCTGGAACAGAGACAGCCGCAGAGGTCGGGAAACCAGGCAGCCAATCGCTCCTACAATAAGATTGTTTTGAATCGTTTTTTGATCATTTGAAGTATTTTCGCTGAAATATTGCGAATATCATTTGCATAAATGTAAATCATTAATCATGATATGATAACTGTTTGTCTCTTTCTCTCCCATATTTATAGTGACAGTCATGGGCAGCCCCAAGTCAAATGACACTCTGCTGGGCACAGTGAGAATACAGCTGGCTGATATGATCCATAAAAGAACAGGTACAATGCTTGTTTCAGTTATCACAACTACCTACTGGATCACAGGATGAGATCTGAGGTATTCCTTACCAGTCTACTGCCTCTTCGTTCCCCAGGGATCTGTGGCTGGTTTGGGCTGTCGTTACCTCAGGACCAGGGTCCATTTCCTGCCCATCACATTTTAGTGGGAGGCCTGGAGATATCCATCAACTTTGCCCACCACGCAGACAGAGAGAGGGTCATCACTGCTGCCCAGGGCCTGGGCTGGGAGGTGGGCATGACAGGGGAGAAGGAGGACCAGGAGGCGGACAGCGATGGAGAGGCCTGGGTGGAGAATAGGAGGACGGTGCACCTGACGTTGGCCATGCCCAGAGCATGGCTGCCTGTCCACAGCTTGCTTCTGCCTGGCCACAGTGAACTCCAGCGCTCAACGTACTGCTACTTCAGGTACAAGCTGTACGACCGCGAGGCCTTCTGTTCCCTGCTGAGACACCCGTGTGTGGAGGACGAGGCTGAGGATGGCCTGGCCAGTGTGGCCTTCCCAGGAGGCAGCAGCTTGGAGTTGAAGAGCAGCCTGCCCCTGGTGTGGTACCTCCGGGAGGAGAGGCTGGAGGTGCAGGTGTGGGTGGCCTTTGGGAAGGAGAGGACAAGCAGGCCTCACGACACAGACCGGCTGGTGGGCTCGGCCTTTGTGGACCTCTCTTCTTTCGCCAAGAAATCCAGACATAAGCTCACTATCAGTGGTAGGGAACTATCTGGAAATATATGAGTTACTCTGGTTTTTGTTATAGTCTTCTTACTGTAAAGGAACAACTATTTATTTTTCATTAACTAATAGCTAATGAGTAGCAGGACTGACAGCCCTGTTGTTTTTCCAGGAGTGTACCCTCTGTTCCGACGGTCAGCCCCAGACCTGAGTGGAGCTGCTCTCAGGGTCCATGTCACCTTGACCCCCGGCCCTGTCCCTCTCAATCCCCCCCCAGCAGGGGCTGACCTGGAGGACAGTGACAGCCAGGGGGCGCACTCTCCTGCAGAGGAGGTAGAAGGAGAGGGGCGTCTGCCAGCCGTTGTGTCTGGGCAATCTGGTCCACACAGCGGACGCCAGCCTAAGTCCTCTGTAAGCGCAGGCCTCCCAGTCTCCCAGCAGACAGACGCCAGCATGGACGACGCTTTCTCTGTCTCTGTCACTGTGGACAGAGCCATGCGTCTCAGCCTGAAAGGTAAGATGTCGGTCAGACAGAATGTTTATTGTGTGTGTAGTGTTTACTCCCTGCACTGTCCTGGCTCAGTCAGAGTGTGTGTGTCTGGCAGGCTGTCCTCTGGCTGAGGGCAGTGGAGCGAAGCCCTGCTGCTGTGTGTCGTACGTCACTGCTGATTCTGCACAGCCAATCACCACAGAGCTGATAGCAGACTCTGACTGCCCTGTGTGGGGTCACCAACTAGAGTGCAGGTACAGCTCTCTATCACAGAGAAAATAAATAAAAATTTGATGACAGGATTTGTAGTCGAATGATGTAATAAACTATTGTTGGTACAACCTAGGCTTTCGAAGCAGTTGCTGGTGGATCCACAAGAGTCCCTGGTCTTCAAAGTCTGGCACAGAGGAGGTCAGAAACAATGCTTTACATAACCCTGACAATTTAACCTGATGACCTCATAAGTCAGAACAAGCTCCACAGCTTTCATTGGTCCTGTCATTTGTCTTTCTAGATCTGGAGCGTGTGATTGGCTTTGCCTCTGTGGACCTGTCTCCTCTGCTGTCCGGGTTCCAGTCTGTGTGTGGCTGGTACAACATCACTGACTTCAGCGGCCAGTGTCAGGGCCAGCTCAAAGTCTCCATCTCTCCCCTGAAGGGGGTGCAGGACCTGAAGGGGCAGAGACAAGCCCTGAATGAAGACGTCTCTAAAGAGTCCTCAGTGAGTACACTGTGATCTACTGACGCATTCTGTTCACACTGTTTTCCTTGTCGGTTGAACCTTGATATCAATCTGTGGGTAAATGTAAAGCTCTTTGTAACAGTGATTGATTGTAGAAACGGCCAAAGTTTGATCTGATTTTAATCCCCACCACTGTGTGATTTTAATCCCCACAACACTTACATTTCCAATCTGCATCTTCTGAGGTTTGTGTTTGTGTTCCCAGGCTCTGTTCCGTGCCCTGCCTCTGTACTACCACACAGCTGCCAGCTACAGCAGCTTCCCTTCCCACATCAGCCGCTACCCAGAGCAGAGGGTCATCTCCTCCCCTGACCGCCTGGACCAGCTGCATCCAGAACGGTACGCCAGCTCCCCCCCCCCCCCCCCCGGAGTGTCCAGGTAACAGCCTCTTCCTTCTCCCCAGAATAACGTCAGTAATGGCCGGTTTCCTCCTATAAGGTTCAGCGAGGGTGATCGTCACAACGAGCACATGGACAACGTGAGACTGTACCACCAGAGTCTACAGGAGGGGGCGGCGGCACAGTCCACTGGAGCCGCGGCGGACTCCCATCCGTCCAGCTCGATGCTCTTCTCTGCGCTCAGGTACTGAGACTCCCTCGCGGTGTACACGCCTCAAGTTAGGCTGACTTGGACGGTGCTCAACAGTGTTAAACTATGAACATGTTGCTGTTCACGTAACATAAATAAACCAATACTGTATACATGTGCGTTTCCTAGGAAGAACCTGAGTGAGTTGGATGACATGCAGAGGTATTTCAACCACAAGCTGTCCACGCCCACGTTCCCCTCCCGAAGTGAGCCAGGACGTCTGTCCAGCAGGCTGGAGGAGCACAGAGACTCAGAGACAGACACCAGGCAGCTCCTCCTCAAGTCCAGCAGGCTGGTGGGGGAAGTCAACAGCCTTGTCAGTGGTGAGCTGCTACCTTTTCGGTGGCGTAGTTGGCTAAAGCTGTGTTTATAAGAGGTGGTCGTTGCGTGCGTGAGTCAGGATTACCCCGAGTTTGAACCCCAGTGTGTGTGTGTGTGAGAGAGAGAGAGAGAGAGAGAGAGAGAGAGAGAGAGAGAGAGAGAGAGAGAGAGAGAGAGAGAGAGAGAGAGAGAGAGTGCAACACGACACCTGTGACACAAGCATACTTTGCAAGGCTTTACTTTAAATAGGACTTTTTGTTCTTTAAACATTCTTTTTCATTCATTTCAAGGATTACCGTTTATTGTTGTAAATGAATAGCTCGGTGTGACTTGCTTTTGTGCATGCAACTCAAACCCACCCCACCCTGTTCCCCATATCTAGGTCTACAGAGCAGTCACATGGAGACAGCATTCGCCGTCCCCCAGTGCTTCCCTGCAACCCCTCCAGTTCCTGACGACCAGTCCTTCACCTTTGAACCCTTACCTAACGGTCTTCCATGTTTACGCAAAACCACCCACTCTCCCCTGGTGGAGGAGTCTCCTCTCCCCTCCCCCCCGCCTGGTCCATCTGAGCAGCACAGTGAATCCCAGGGTGAGGACCAGGAAGAGGAGGACTACAACCTCCAGAAGGCTCCCTCCTCTGAGGATGAAAGTGATGATGATGATGGAGGAGGTTGTGGACAGGAGATGGGAGAGGAGGATGAGGAGGATGGAGATTATGAGGAGACGGTAGTAGAACCTCGGCCTCTAAATGAAGTGACCTCGTTAACCGACAGGACCAGTCCCTGGACCAGCCTGCTGTCGGACCCTGACCTGGGCTCTCTGGAGAGTTTAGAGGCCCCCGAGGAGCAGCCTTCCAGAGACAGAGCCTCTCAGCACTCAGACTTGTCCCCAGAGGGAGAGGGGGGGGTGGGGACCCAGATGACCACCCTGCAGTCCTGGAGCTCAGGTGGTTCTCAAGCAGCCATAGTGAAGGACAGTGAACGTTTTCACTCTGATCGCTCGGACGGTTCGGAAACGGACGACTCTGACACAGAAAGAGGCAGCGCAAGGGCACATCAAGCTCCTGATGAGATAGGACGTCTGGAGCCCCAGGATTCTGGTGCGGCTCCTCTTTCTGTCCCCTCGGTGTGCTCTGAGGACACACCCAACAGGGCTCGTGGGGACAGAGGCGGCAGCTCAGAAGATGAGGACCACACGATGTCCCTCAACCCAGAATACACCACGAGGACATCTGATACCCGCTCAGTGAGATCCCCTGAGGAGGGAGATGGAAAGCTACAGCAGTATCCTTTGTCTAGCGCAAGGGTTATTTACTGGACATATCCTAGATAATGTTTTGACCTTTTTTTAAGATGTATTTATTGAAACACTGTGGGAGCTTGTTATTTCCTGTTTTCCTCAACTGTTTTCCTCCAGTACTGACCCTGTAGAAATCCCAAATTTCTTTCTCCCACCTCATCACCTTGAGGCTTCCATGAGAGCCTTACGTCTAGCCCCGGCCTTCCCTGTGAGTCCAAAAAACATCCACACAGATCTACACTTTTCAGTTGCCACGGTAGCAACCCTCTGCTCTCATTCAACCCTCTTTTCTCCTCTACAGTAAGACTATAGCCTAGGCCTGCCAGTTCTAGGACATGGATGGTGCAGTATGGTTGAATGGCAGAGCTATTGTAGGTAGCTCAGTAGTTTGGGCAGGGTCTGGTGACTGATACAGGGGCCAGCGTCTGTGCTCTTACATTTGCAGTGTCATATCCCATCTGTCATCATGCTTCATGCTTATGGCAAAAGGGTGTATTTTATTAGCAGGTCCTCATGTCTATTTGGCTTCAGACGTGTAACAGATGTCAGTAAAAAGTAATTGAGGGCCCAACTATATTTAGTTCTCAGATTTTGTCTGCAACAGGACAAACAAATTAATGATATTTTACAACTCATACCACTTAACTTTTAAACATAATTTTATTATGATTAGTAGACTACAGTGGAGTCTTGCCAAGTTTCTAAAATCTTCATCAATGTGCCTGTAAAACTGAAAGCGAAGTAAATACTGGACAGTTTTTGTATGATAAAGTTGAACAGGATAGGGCTCAGCAGCTACTGTAGACTAGAGTACTCCTGACCACTGAGCAAGTATGGACATGGAAACGTGTGCCTGCGTCAGACATGCCAGTGTCCAGTTTCAAGGAGGGGTGTAGATATAGTTGTTTATTACGCAGTGGTACGTGGCAGAGTTCACAGGACATGTCAAGGAAACTGGTTCCAGCCAGCCACTGGTAGTGCACCACCCTCAAGTGTAACTAGCCCTTTTCAATGTGATTGATAACGTTGGTTTTACTCATTGTACCATAGTAGGTACATAGTCTGTTTTGTGCAAATGGGTTTTCTATAAGACGGGCATTCATGGGAAACAAATCCACCTGTTACTGTGTGCATTAGTGTCCAAATGGATCATTATTTTTCAGTAATTTATGTCTTCTGTTTTCCAGAAAGATAGTCTTGTTCAGCAGGGGATTCCCTACAGACGAGCACCTAGACCCAGGCCTAGCATACCGCCATCTTCCATGAAGAAAGAAGAGACCAAAAGAATAGCCAAGATATTTGCAGCTCATTTTAGTGAAAAACATTAGCACTTGTCCCAATTGCCATTTTGCATTAACATTTTTACAAGTTTACAGGTTTATGACCTGGCAGTATATAGTGCTTTGCAATTATGTAAAATGAAAATGAAAATCTGTACAGTAATTTGTATGTTTTAAGTAATAAAACTTTAATATGTATAAGTAATCTGTAGTTATTCTATATGATTTACCTGAAACCAGTGTGAACTGGACCTATCAGTTTGTTAGTGGTGCCAACGATGCACAAGTGGGTCTGTAGTGTTGTTTACAGTTAGTAGAACCTTGTCCGTTCTCAACCTTTGTGATCCTGACACGCACGATGTTCTGTAACCTAACACTGTGAATGTACCGAAATGTAAAAGAAAATATGCAGCAGCCAGACGTCACACCTGAACAAGCAAGCCTAATAGATTGGCTGAGGGGTGGTGACAAAGCCATAGGCTAGGATATGGTCTTCGCTAATTCTATAGCATTGGATTCAAGTATTTTTTTTATATATTGTGCACTACCGGTTGCCATTGTGTCCTATGTAGCTAGACTACCAATACGAACGAAGTCGTTCAACAGAAAGCATTTGGATTTCAGGAAATCTACAGTTTATTTCGGACATTTTATTTTGTGGCATATTTTTTTTAAATGACGGTTTATGTAACCATTGTTCCGTTGTCGAGTTATGTTTAGAGCTTCACAAACTGTCGTGCCACACGCACGCGCTGGCGCGTTCTTCTCAGGTCAACGTGTCAAGCAGTATGGGAGGACGGCTATAAAAAGTCAACTGGAAGCAAGCTGGTGTGAAAACAACTCTCACTGAGCAAGAAGCGGTGCACCTGGGAAAAAAACCACCCATCCTGAATGAATTCATTATTCGGATTAAAATCTCAGGTAGTGGATATAGTTGATATATACAAGGATCTGTGGAAGACTTTAAATACACTTGTTTCCATCACTTTTCAAATCATTAGGCTTATAGGCTACTATTTTCTACTTTCATGGTCAAATTTGACATGCTGTTTTGGATTTCTTTATGGCAAGACAGACCAGGACGAAATTACTTTCAAGACAGACACTTCTCATTACCTGAAACTTGAGTTTTACTTCCACCTGTTTGGGTAGGTGTGACTAATCTAGTAGCCTGACAATAGTTTTTTGCCTGTTTATTATAGAATCCATTAATTCTATACAGTACAGTATATAATACTTGTGTCATTATCTTCAGGGACTGACAGAGGGATTCAACCACAAACAGTTTGTCATACGACCAGGAAGACCTTCCATATTTCTGAAAGCATACTGTATTAACAGCAGATCAATCATGGTTGCGGTAAAACCCAAGGACTTAGCTCCTACGGCAACCGTCAAGTTCTTTGGAGCAGGAACAGCTGCCTGTGTAGCAGATCTCATCACATTTCCCTTGGACACAGCCAAAGTCAGGCTTCAGGTGAGAATGTTTAACCATGATGACGCAAACGTTTACACAGTCATTATTTGCTGAAACGTGCTTGATTGAATTGTCTTCATTTAACCACTGAAAAAAACACTAAGGAGAAGTTAACCCTTGCGCTCGTGCTTGTGTTTGCTTTAGATTCAAGGAGAATCAAAGTCCTTGGAGGGAGGGAAGGTGGTGAAGTACAGAGGGGTGTTTGGCACCATCAGCACCATGGTGAAGACCGAGGGGGCGAGGAGCCTGTACAACGGCCTGGTAGCAGGACTGCAGAGACAGATGAGCTTCGCCTCCGTCCGCATCGGCCTCTACGACTCCATGAAGCAGTTCTACACCCGGGGATCAGAAAGTACGGCCACGAATGATCCTAGGTTCAGTTTAGCTCAGTGTGTTGACATTAATGTCAGTAAAAATAGCTTTTGTTTCATGTATTTGTTTGTCGTCTTGCAGATGCAGGTATTGGCATCCGGCTGCTGGCAGGCTGTAGCACAGGGGCCATGGCTGTAGCCTTTGCTCAGCCCACAGATGTGGTAAAGGTGCGCTTTCAGGCTCAAGTCAGACTGCCAGACATGGACTCAGTGAAGAGATACAATGGCACCATGGATGCCTACAGGACTATAGCCAGGGAAGAGGGCATCAGAGGGCTCTGGAAAGGTGAAATATAACTAAGGACTTGCTTTTTGTCATTATAAAAATGTACGTGATTACTATAGAGTATTAACTGTACTGCCATTTCCCTTGTAGGCTGCATGCCAAACATAACCCGCAACGCCATTGTAAACTGTGCAGAGCTGGTGACCTATGACATCATCAAAGAACTCATCCTCAAGCATGACCTAATGACCGGTAAGTTGGAAGATGGAATCAATGCACATTTTAAACTTGATCAAAGTCAATGTTTCTAATGAGTATGTGTTGTTGGTCTTCTTTTACAGATAACCTACCCTGCCATTTCACAGCAGCCTTTGGTGCTGGATTCTTCACCACAGTTGTGGCGTCTCCTGTGGATGTGGTGAAAACTCGGTTCATGAACTCCACAACAGCACAGTACAGCAGTGCTAGTAACTGTGCGTACATCATGCTGACCAAAGAGGGGCCTAAGGCATTCTATAAAGGGTGCGTAATATTAAAATGACAGAATTCAAAATCAGAAGCACTAGCTATCTGATCGTTAGCATTTTATAATTCAGGCACATCAAAATATGAAAAGATTACTCATTTTGTTTATGTACTTTAGGTTTATGCCTTCGTTTCTTCGCCTTGGCTCCTGGAACATTGTGATGTTTGTCTCCTATGAGCAAATCAAGAGAGCAGCCATGAGAGCCCAACAGTCCTGGGAGTCCCCCATATGAGCTCATCCAGGGAAGTGGATGTAGATGTGAAGCCATCTACACGATGGAACACAGTGGAGCAAATATGAGGCTTTGACTGCCTGGGTTGGCAGAGCAGATCCAGTGGAGGAACCAGTTACAGATCACTGCTGTATGGTGTGTTTGCTCCAGCAGGGGTTGTGTCCCCTCTGTATTGTATGGACCAAGGGGGCAATAGTGCTGGCCATTAGAAAAAGCTGTCGATTCCTGTATGTTGATGGGATGAAGAGACTGATTCACGAAATCTACAGTGAAAGTTGATGTCAGGTGGAAAACCTGGACGTCCAGTAGATGTCAGTCAAGATAATGTGCAATTAAGCAAATAATGTAAAATATGTACTGTAGGTAATGGAGTTAACTTATTGCATATGATTGTTTTGTATTTATTTTTATTATAGCCAAACAAGTCAGGGAGTCAGGTGGCTGAGCGGTTAGGAAATCGGGCTAGTAATCTGAAGGTTGGCAGTTCCCCTACTTGCCTCAGGGGAATGTCCCTGTACTTACTGTAAGTCGCTCTGGATAAGAGCGTCTGCTAAATGACTAAATGTAAACAAGTATGAATTATATGAAGTTGTACATTTGCACTCTACCTTTTACAATGTGGATTACTGCTCTTAAGTGATCTGTTGGCTTTGATTACTTGAAAAATGAACCTTTCTACTGTACATAGACACACTTTCTAGAGAATAAAGTATAAATGGAACACTTTTTTCAGAATGTATCTGGATTAAATATTGTATTATTAAAGTGATGTTTCCTAATAATAGAAGGAAAAAACATCTGAATATGACATTGTCATGCAGTTTCTGCTTGGTGTTTATTAGTAGGTGCTTGCTCATGCACAGCTGCTGCCCTACATTTATTCTGACATAACTGAACATGTTAAAGTGTCACTCAATACATATTGCATCACACCAGAGACATAGACACCTCGGAATCCCTACATGGTGGTTTTAGGAAGGGAGCACACTCAAGTACTTGTCCTATTGCAGTTTGCAAAAGCCATGGTAGGCCTTTACTGCACCTGGTGTTATCATATATCTTCTGTATTCACAACTTTGACCTCAGGCACCAATAAGGGAATAGGTCGGTTGAACTCATTGCCCTTCTTTAGTAATTAGGATTATTTGTAGTTCATTAGGCATCCAGATCGAGCTCAGAGTCCTTTTTACCTCACCCAAGAAAGCAGTTATACAGAGATGTAGAGTTCGGTTGACAGGCAGGTAATGATTAGCTGACAGATTAGAAAATTGGCCACTTTGGTGTTCTTCGAACAATAGGGGCTGCTGACATAGATGTAACTTAAGTCCGCTGTCGAACAAAGGTTTTCAAATATGTTGCTTGGCTAATCACCTCCTATAAAGCAGCTAGCCTCTCTCTGAGGTCTAATTAGTGTGGTGAGGTTATCAGGGCCTGTGGCACCCTGACTAACCCAAATGGCGACCGGGTGAATCGGTGAGTTAATACATACTAGAAAGAGAAGAACCAAGACAGCTCAGTAGTCAGTTGTTAAAACGGAGGAAGTTATTCTCTGATTGTGATGATTAACTTCCTCCAGAACAGTGTGTCATAAACAGGTGTTTGGTTAAAAGACGCAAGCATTAGGCAGTCTGAGTCATGGTCCATGGTTACACTTGGCAGGAGTCTCTGTAGACAGCCGATCTGAGATATCAGGTGTAGTGTGAGGAGTTCAAGTTCACCCTGTGACCCACTGCACTTAAACACAGTTGATTCAAGACAGTTCCTCCTGACCTAAGGACACAGAATGAGGCTGCATGGAGCAAGACCACACAAAACCACACAGACCCCCCCCCCCCCCCAAAAAAAAAAAAATAGTGTACAATCATGTCAAAGGAAAAGTATTTTGCAATCTTTGCAACCATGGGATGCTATTGTTCTCAGAGAAAACCGTTCAATCCTTTCTCTCTAGTGTGGTTCCTTCTGCTGATGTCTTGTTGGTAAATTAAGTTGTTCTAGACGGGCAGGTCTCGCTGGCCACCTAGGCGTCTGTTCATGAACTCTAGGGCGTACATGTTGGGATGTTTGGTGAAAATCCAAGGCCCTAGGCTGTAGAAGATGAGCACTGTTTACATAGCCACTCAAAGGGGGTAGAAATGGAGAAGGAAATGGAATGGAGGAGTATGGGTGGTAGAAGTTTGGCAGAATAACAAAAGGCACAAGGCTGTAGTGAACACGGCAGGTGTCAGGCTGGTTATGGGGGTAGTCCAGAGGGAAACTCTCACTATTGTGAGTCTCAGTAGATATCTGGTGTTCCTTTGGTGTAGGTTCCAGGATGTCCTGGGTCTTCACTGCCTGAACCAGTCGGATGTGATACAGACATCTGGAGTTCTGAAAGCGCCCTAAGAACTTCTCCACGGACATTCTCCCCTCCACAAATTTCTGAAAGAGAACCTGTTGGTTGAAAATGACATTCATGATCTTTTAGACTATTAACATAATAATAAAAATAAAGCATTTTGAATTATAGCGGATTACTGCTACTATAAACGTAAATTCTGTATTTCCTATATACCGGTATATATATATATATTTTTTTTTTACCTCGTTTACCTGTTTCTTACCTCGCTATGTTCTTCGTTCTGCTCTATCTTTTTAAGGAGCAGCCTGTGAGCCATCTTGAACATATGACCTTCTAACAAGGCTGCTATTGACAATAACAGAACAGTAGAGTTCAACATCAAGAGGGTAACAATGGCAATTAGGGTTTTATGGCACACACGTGCCCATAAATGTGTCAAACTGTATGTACAGTAACAGTATATAGAACATGAGCATCTGTGGTTAGTGTCACTCTTACAAAGTTGGTCTTGTTTGGCTTGAACGCTGATAATCAGTTTTTCCATCTCCTGATGCTTGTTGACTAATTTAAGTTTTCCCTTTCTGAGTGTTGGCTGATGAGATAGATTAATTTCTGCCAGTCTACAGTTTGACACCAATATGTCTTCTTTTGTCGACTGAAGTCCCTGAAACTGGACAATAATTACTTTGACATTATACTTTAAGCAGTTTAAGTAACAACCAAGAAACCACAAATGGTGATATAAGACTTAGAAAACATAGCCTACCTTCTTACTTAAGCGAATTATACGGCCCATTTTCTGATCATCATTCAGAAGTTGCCGCAATTCAGAAGTCCTCAAACGACTGAAATTGCCGGACATCAATTTTGCATCCCTATTTAAATGCATTATAAGCAGGAACTTAATACCTTGCATTCACCCTACATCCGTAAGTCACGTCCAACTTTTGCACCTCAAGCAGTACCTGTACTGGGATACCTGTTTGCCGTCAACGTCACGGAGGTTTGTTACACTCATGTTGGCTAGGGTTTTTTTTATAGCCTGTTTCGCTTTCTCGACGTTAGGTGGAGCTCGCCTCTCTTCATGAATTGTGAAAGCGCAGATAAAAGCCTACACAAGCGACAAAATATAACTTAAAGTAGGTACTTGCAAAGAATTCTACAAACCTACTTATGCTACATCAAATCCTATTGAAGTTGTCAATTAGTCGAATTGTGTAGAAAAATATATATACCAAAATGTAGGCTATTTAATACATCGAAATTTGGTTTAATTAACCTCCTACTTATTGCGCTAGAGCTACAGCTAATCGTTTCCGCGAATCGAAGGAATTGAATTAGTTGATGTGATATGTTACTATAAAACAGCTATAGGCAACATTTGTACCATATAGCCTACTGTGTACAAGTTTAATAGGCTATGAAATGACCAAAAAAAATAAACGTTTAGGCTATAAGTTATTTAATATAACAGGTGTCAACGCTGTACCATATCTATTCTGTAAAATGTATGTTGTTTAAAACTATTGGTTTTATTAGAAAATACGTTTGTTTCTCTATCAGTGTTGTTATGTTGTGTGTTGCTGTGTTGCTATTATTTTATGTAAGACTTGAGCCGCTTTAAACCGAGGAGAAGGTCCTGACAGACATAACCCCGTTTAGACTGGGACATTCCATGAACTTCAACTCCTTGCCTCTCCTCCAGAGGTCTCTCCCAGCTAAATGTATTGACTGACCTGAACACTTATCCTGTGCTCATGCTCCTGGTCATGACTTCTAACGTCCAATCAATCGCTATTATCCCCTGGGCTTGGGAGGAGTCTGTTGGTGTACTGTACTGTACTGTAAACATTGATTGCCTCTCTTAGAATGAGCATCAGACGGCTAAATGTGGACTGAGTTAATCCCTAAGGCTTGGGTGATCTTGTAGTTCCTGGCTCATGAGAGAAAGTCGTGTTCTGAGACACAAAGGATTTTTCCCACCTAATGATCAGCAGGAGAGCATGCAGCATAACTGCACCAGTCACCTGAAGGAAGTCCTAAAGCTATGTGTAAGTAAAAACAAATGTACACCACTGTGTATCAATCGTTTTTTTATACGTTATTAGTTGGATATTCTACAATGCATCTTTGTTTGTGGCTAGGTTGCAGTGATGTCAGAAGGGATTTGCAGAAAGCAGTGTTGACGTGACAGAGATCTACAGGTATGATAGGAGCTCATGTCCCAGTCATTGTCACATCATGAACGGCATTTTGATATCTAAATGTTTATTTTCAAAGAAGTCAAATAGTATTGTGTTTTCAGTTGTTTTGGCATCGCACATAGTCAGCCTATCAGCCCACTAAATAAGATGTTCAAATTCTCGCTTCTTTCCCTGTTACATAAGAGGCTATTTAAATCCATGGTCTAAACACTAGTCTTATTAGCTAAACCTGATCTTACTGTATGCAGAATACTCCCACAGGTACATTTAAAGTGTGCTGTTTTTGATTCAGTAGTTAAAATGTTTTCCTCCTTCTTTCTATCCTTACAGAATGATAGTGTACCTTTTGATGCTGTCTGCACCCTTCCTTCAGTGACATCCCTCTGCTGTTGCTTACATTGATCTGGGACAACAATGAGTGCTGACAGTGACCCTGAGCTGGATGCTGTCGACCATGCCGAGCTGGCTGACATGGTTGCGGCCATCAATGTGACACCCAGCCAGTTGACCACGCATAACGGCTTCAGGTCCAACCCAGGCAGGACCCCCCCTCAGCGACTCCGCCTCTCAGACAGGAAGCTGTCATTGCAGGAGCGGGGGACCAGCCGCGTGGCACGCCAGCCCACCATCGAGTCCAAGCGTGTGTCCATCTCTGATTCAGAGGTCAAAGTCTAGATAGCATGCCCTCATATGTGTGTCTGATTCACACATATCTGGTGGAAACACATGTTGTTTTCATGAAAAGACACAGTGTATCTTTGAGTTTAATTCATTTTAACAACCTTCTTTTTTCCTAGGATTGTATCCAACTCAACCAGTATAAGCTGCAGGACGAGATTGGAAAGGTAAAATATTTGTTTTAAGTTCATCAAAGAGAATTTGTTATACTTTGTGTTGTGTCTAAGACTGTCCTTTGTAATGACTTCGTTACATTACAGGGATCTTATGGGGTGGTGAAACTAGCTTACAATGAGCATGATGAGCAGTACTACGTAAGCTGCTTTCCATCTGTCTGTTAGATCAGAAACGCATTGAAGCATCTTTATTATCTGGCTCATTCTCAATATATCTGACTGTTTCACAACTACTGGTTTTCTCCCAGTAGTTCATGTTTTGTTTAATCTTTTCTGAGTCTCTTTTGTCTTGTTCTTTAGGCGATGAAAGTAGTGTCTAAAAAGAAACTGATGAAGCAGTGCGGATTTCCTCGTAGGTGACGCTGATCTCTTGTACTGTCTCATGTTGTCTATTCTTTATCATGGAATCTCACACACTTGTGTGTGTGTGTGTGTGTGTGTGTGTGATGTCCCCTAGGCCGTCCTCCACCTCGGGGACCCAACCAGGAGCTAGGACAGTCACCGATACCGCTGGGACCTCTGGACAGAGTCTACCAGGAGATTGCTATTCTGAAGAAACTGGACCACCTTAATGTTGTCAAACTGGTAGAGGTATGTCTTTACTTTATATAATCATTTAAACTAATACGGCAGTACTGGATGAAATATTGTTTTAGCATGGTGATTTGATTTGGTTCAGCAATTGAATGTGATGTTGAAAACTGACTTGGACTGTTTTACTATAGGTGCTTGATGATCCTTTAGAAGACAAGCTCCATATGGGTAAGTCATCACTTTCATGTTTCATATACTGTAGTGTTGATATGATGCTGCTGAATAAGGTTTACGCTGAATCACTGCACTATCTCTGATCATCCTTATCTATGTGTTGCCTGTCTAGCCTTCGAGCTGATGCCAAAAGGGTAAATTTGTATTTGTTAATTAGAAGAAACAATACTGTTTTTGTGTATAACTGTTGGCTATTTGCTCTTAGGTTAAGTATTTCTTTGAGAATTGTGTTAGTATGGGACCTTTAGCCATTTTCCTCCCTGTTTGCTGTGTATCTCAGGCCAGTCATGGAGGTGCCTACAGACACTGTGTTTACAGAGGAACAGGCTCGCTTCTATTTCAGAGACATCATCCTGGGCATTGAATACTGTGAGTCTTATCGAAATGTTATTATCTACTCAAGTATACCCTCCACACACTAGCCCCCTTCCTCATCTCTGTCTTCATGCTCTTCTCATTTCTGCTCCTCCTCTCCCTGATCCTCCCCTTCCTGATCCTTCTGTCCCCGGTCCTCTCCTCCATGCTCCTCCTCTTCCTTCACCTCCTCTCCCTGCTCCTCCATGCTCTTCTCCTCAGTGCACTACCAGAAGATTATCCACAGAGATATTAAGCCCTCAAACTTGCTTCTGGGAGATGACGGGCACGTGAAGATAGCAGACTTTGGTGTGAGTAACGAGTTTGAGGGGAATGATGCCCTGCTGTCCAGCACTGCAGGGACCCCAGCGTTCATGGCCCCTGAGATGATGTCAGAGAGCGAGCAGAGCTTTACCGGCAAGGTGAGACATTGGCCTTCCTGTTTACATTTGGATGAGAAAGTATATGATGATTATTCTTATAGACTTTTTATGTTTTCATCTTATTTGATCTTATACCCAATCTGGTTCTTATGCTTCTGTATTAAAACTGAGTGTCAAAAACAAATTTCAGTGAATGATTTCTGCCTAACAAAACGAATACTTGTGCTTACCAGGCTTTAGATGTGTGGGCGATGGGAATTACGCTGTACTGCTTTGTCTTTGGCAAGGTCAGCACTCTTATGACCATCTGTGTTTTACAGAAAAATACACCAAACTCTGTACCTCTATTGGTTTCTCATTTGAATTAGTACACTTAGTTGATTAATACAGCTACGGTGTTAAACTATATTTACAGCTGCTATGCCTGTACAGGTTTGTATTCATAGATTTTTTTTCTTGGTCAAAATTTGCCAGGTCCCTTTCTTTGAGGATTACATCCTTGCTCTGCACGCCAAAATCAAGAATGCTCCTGTAGAGTTCCCAGAGACGTAAGCACCACTCAGGAAAACATCATCATATCAGCTGTCGCTGTTCACTTAACCTCAATTACCTTTGTCAGTGAATTGTAGTTTAATGTATAGAGGCTTAGCTCTGGTTGTCGTTATTAATATAAATGAATGGTGTCTAAGGCCTGTGTCAACTGAGGACCTCAAGGAGCTGATCTCCAGGATGCTCGATAAAAACGCAGAAACAAGGGTCAGCATCCCTGAAATCAAGGTGAGAGAAGGACAGACACCTAGATGGACTGTTATGTGCTACCAATGATCCAGAAATGAGTGTTGTTAGTGAGGTTGTGTTTAGGTTTCCAAGGTAGTCTGAGTTGTGTGGTGTGTATTGTGTCTCTGGCAGCTCCACAGGTGGGTGACGGAGAACGGTACTTCCCCCCTACCTCTGGAGGAGGAGCACTGCACTGTGATCGAGGTCACAGAGGAGGAGATCAAGAACTCTGTCAAACTCATCCCTAGTCTGTCTGCAGTGGTGAGCCAGCTGATAGCTTTACCAAGTGCAATACGAGCTCTGTGTTTGAGCTAGCTAAAGTTAGGTTTGTCTGCCGGGTCTGTCGGCCAGGTTTGTCGGCCTGTTATTTGAAGGTCTCGAGTCACTACAAGCCTTTACCACCTTCCCCCCCTTTTCCCACTGCAGATCCTTGTCAAGTCCATGCTTAGGAAGCGTTCCTTCGGAAACCCCTTCGAGGGGAGTAGGAGGGCGGTCAGGTCCATGTCTGCTCCTGGAGGCCTCATTACGTAAGCACTTTTCAAATCCTCTACAGGGAAACATATTCAGCTGCCAACATCAGGATTAGGTCTTAGACAAAACAAAATAATCTAAACTCACATACAGACATAGAGTCAGTCACAAACAAGTGTTTGTGTGTATATGATATCCGTGTTTGAGTATGAGGGAGGATACTGTCTATTATGTTTCATTCACCTGTTTTTTTCCATTACTGGTAAAGTACAGTAAATGTTTTAGTTAATGTTTGTTTGGCACAAACAGACAGTAAGTGCCCTTAAGATACCCAGAAAGATCTTTAACTTCAACGGAAGTGTTTAGCTCTGCTGGATAATGGCCCAGCGGAAGCTTTTCGGTCAGGGCTAATGTGGGGCCTTGAAGCTCTCCAGTACGTAATCAGAGCTGCTGAAAGTGGCATTTCATCCTTGTGGATCTGTGGGAGGTCTCTGACACAGCTAATTACTGCATATGAGGCCTGTTTTGTTCCAATCCACCCAAAGGCCTACTGTTGATCTGTTAGCATCCGTCAACCAGTATCTGTTGTGGATTCTGCTTAACCATTAGCCTGCTATCCTTGATCCCAATGGCATGCATAGAGATTCCCCCCTCAATAGCCATCTCTCTTAGTAATGTACACATACTATTTACTGGATATTAACCATGATCAGCCAAGGGGTACAGCTAGAGAACTGTGGGGAAAGTCTTCTATAAGTAAACACAAACCAACCTCTTTAGCACAGTTTGCAGTGGTCTGGGTATATAGGATGTAGAGACAAGCCCAATTATAATCTACACCATTACAATGTGGCGCAGGTGTCCTGTTATCCTCCTCCACACACAGCTGGCTGAATCACACGCTTAACTGCAAGGCAGTCAGTAACACCATGGCAATCAACAACCTTTTCATGTCTTCACAGAGCAAAGCACTAAATAATGCTTACAGAGTCTTCATTAGTCATCCTGTCCATTTAACACGAATTCATTACTGGTTTGTTGAACTTCTCTCTCATTGTTTAGGGACACTTGGATGTTGAGATCCTCTGCCAATGTTCATCCATCACTGCGGTAGGTGCATCATTTACATTTACATTTAGTCATTTAGCAGACGCTCTTATCCAGAGCGACTTACAGTAAGTACAGGGACATTCCTCCGAGGCAAGTAGGGTGAAGTGCCTTGCCCAAGGACACAACGTCATTTGGCACAGCCGGTAATTGAACCAGTGACCTTCTGATTACTAGCCCGATTCTCTAACCGCTCAGCCACCTGACTCCCTGACTCCCGCATCAACAGTTGCGAGGAAGCGTCCACACTCTGCCTTGTTACTCTCAACTGTTCAGAATCAGAATCAGAATGGGATTTATTCGCCATGTAAGTTTGCACAGACAAGGAATTTGCTTTGGCAGGAAGGTGCATACAATAAACATATAGGGACCTAAAATTTAAATATGTGGACTACCCCTAAGGGTACATAAACTAGCAGTACTAAGTGGGATTAGAATTAAATTAAATATACAATAAAATAAAATATAAGTTGCCGTAAATTACAATATAAAAAAAAATACATAAATAAATATATAAAAATACAAAAACACAAATATTACAAAAAATACAAATGTACAAGATACAATTTTGTAATGCAGTGCAAAAAGCTGTGTGTTTTAAGCAGGAGTCATTCAGGGAGTCATTTTATCAATGCTCCCTTTTCCTGTTTTTATTCTGATGTGAAATAATACGCAGCGGTCTCGAAAGAAGGATGGCGTTTAGCACAATGTTAACTATTAACCCCACCCCCTCCTTGTCCACACTGTCACATAACTTACGTAACCTACATATCCTTACATAACCTAATGGAGCTTTGTAACCTACAGCAAGGAGGAAAGCAGAGATGGAGAGCTGGAGGACTTGTATGAAGATGATGCGTTCACTGAAACTCTGTAGTTGACCTGTTACACAAACAAGAAAAACAAGCATGTTAAGATTTTCAGACCTATTTGTGTAAAATACTTGCTCAGTCAATAACAGTGTGGATGCTGTGATCCCAATTCCTGTTATTTTTGTGATGTTTTAATTGAGCAAATGAAGGAGTTTTACAGTCACAAATTGTATGTTAGCTTTTTCAATGAGATTTATTTTGTCTGTTTGTGATTTTACTGCACATTTGGTCGTGAATATTTCTGTGAATTATATTTGTGTGTTCAAATGTATCTGTTAAAATGTAAATATGTACCATTGTCAAGAACATATTTTTGCATGCTTTCATAACGTAACTACTGAAAATAATAAACCAAAGCTATAATTCTTGTTGTCAAATATTTAGTTTTTTATCTGTACACATTTCAAAACAATATAGTTGGAGTGTCTCTGTTGTCGATGTATAGAACACTAGATGGCAGCAGTGTGCCAGTAAGTGATGAAATCTGCACATAAATCTATTTGTCCATTTTGCATCTCTATATTCGAGTCTGATGCCCTGTATTTCTGCAGCAAAATTGGGCGTATGCCTCTAAAGTTCCCTTGCCCACTTCCTCTTTGTGTAATTGTGTGTGTATTTGTGTTTGTTGGACCTACAGAAAACAACACTCTTCAGTTCAAACTTTAACCTACAAACACTGTATGGCAAAAATCTGCTATCAATTTTGGGGGGGACAATTATATTACATTTTCCCAAGAGCAATTCCTGAGGGGGACACCAAAATTACTGCTGTAACACATAGCCTACATTGTAATATGTTAAATGTATATTATTAATATTATTGACATTTCCTTATGTTTACAGCGATTTATTGAGGGGGGGGCAAATCCTATTTTTCCCAGGATGGGGGGGGGGTCGTGTCCCCCCTGTCCCCCTGGGATTTTGACCTATGACTGTATACTGTGCTAACCTAAAGGTTTCTTGTCCGTTCTTACAACAGTAAACCGTTCCAGTGTCTTCCTTTTGTAGATGGTGTAACTATCCATACAGTCATACACAATCCATACACACCATCTTGAGATGAGTGGCGTGCTCACATGAAGTATGTGTCTTTCCATCACACTTTCCTCTCCAGAGGACATATAGGTTTGTACTATATAATCCTGTCTGAGCACAGTGGACCCACTATCTGAAGGGCCTGTCATATGTGGAGTCAGGTGGCTGAGCGGTTAGGGAATCGGGCTAGTAATCTGAAGGTTGCCGGTTCGATTCCCGGCCGTGTCAAATGACGTTGTGTCCTTGGGCAAGGCACTTCACCCTACTTGCCTTGGGGGGAATGTCCCTGTACTTAGTGTAAGTCGCTCTGGATAAGAGCGTCTGCTAAATGACTAAATGTAAATGTGCAGTGATTTGGACAGCCATGCAGTTCCCCTATCCTATAGAAACACCTCAGGGGTTAAGTTGTACAGTAAGTTGAGGGTGTTCATGAAACGATCTTCGCAAATGTTTAATGTTAAAATACAGGCTGTTTAAAGGCTGAGTTTATGTGCAGTACAACATGCAAACCTTTTGTAAACACAATCACAGACACTATCATCCCCCTCTGTCTAAACATTCTACACCACAGCTGCTAACGCACACGGAACACAAGAAACGTTACCATCGACGACAGGTTAACCCCTTTTAGATATACATATTTAGAACATAGGATGACAAGTACAGTAGGCTACATATTGAAAACAGGACATTTATCAATCTTGTTACATTACTCATTTAATTAGTTGGCATTTTTGCAGTCAGTTCCACTCCTTCGTATCTACTCAGAGGAGGCCATCCTGAAAACCACAGAGGAATGTTTCTAAGCAGAGGTAACTGTGGAAACAGTTGCCATGCAACAGGACAATTGTTCTACCAGTTGCTAATATGGTGTAAAAATGGACTACAGGCTGTATTGTACTTCATATATAAAATATGTTTACCTTACGATCAGGTGTCCTTGTTGTTTTTGCTCACATACGGTACCTTGATGTGTAGCCCCAACTTGCAGACCCACATCCCAAGCCAAACCTGGTTTGTCTTGTCTTAGTGAACCATGTCCTGTGTGTGAGTACCCCGAGTCTCTTAGCTATAGCACCGTTAAACCCTCCACGGTTGTGGACCTTGGAACACCAATATGGCTTAGGTTTTTGACACAGCATTTCTCAAATCCAACGCAGTCTGCACACTGTCAGTCATGACTTGTCATAATACAGAAATGGAAAGATGCATTGTTGAATGCATAAAACATGTAGGCTTTAGATGAAACATTGTTGGACAGTATCTTCATTTGCATGTTAGTGGCAATCCATACTGTACATGCCACACCTGTATGCTATATCTATCTTGGGCCTTTTAGATCCAATTAAATTTCACTCTTCCTCTTACTCTTCTGCACCAAAAACAAAAACACTATAAAAACGGAACAAAGCCATGCAAAGAAAAAAGGTTGGAATTAAAAGCATCATTATTTTCATGGTTAAACAAACATAATTACAATTTGCTATCTGAGAGCCAAAAGTTTCCTCTTGTGTTGGCAGGCTTTTACTGTGAGCTTCTGTGTGCATGTTTGTGCTACTCTTTCACCATGGGCTGGATGTATGTGTCGAATGTTCTGTGCCATGTTATTCAAGTTGCAGCTATGTGGGCACTCAGCATATCAGGACAGGGAGATTACTGCTAATGTTCGTAGTCCTGCAACTTGTCATTTTGTCCAGGGTGGGTACAGTCTATCTGCCACATGTCACTGGATTGGATATCCAACTTTAGACATAGGACACTTAAGCCATTATTTTATTATTTCCAAAGTCCCTATGTAATGGATGGTCGTGTGTGCCTAGTTCTGTACATTCTGTACTCTGACATGTGCGTGTGGACAGTTGGGTTGGCAAGGTGCCCTTAAACAGACCACAATAGCATCCATCGGCCTTCATGTCAGAACAGACAGGCCTCGATATATATTTATTTATTTACTCAGTGTCACGTAGCAACTGCTGGCTCTGCCATTTGACACATATGTTTGGAAAATCCTTCATGCTTGCCAGGAGCTTATATGTTTCTTTTTAGGAGTAACTATTCAACCGTATCACTATTACTTTTTTTAAAATCTGACTTTGGAGTGATTACTCTATGTCTCTTTGTTCACAAAGTTCTGCTGGTACTATCACAGGTTCCTTCTACTGCAATGCATGAGATAATTTTGCTTTTGCAATTTATTAATGATGGTAAGAACTGTTTAGATTGGTTGTTCATATACATTCAGTGTCAGTCCCAGGAAGAAGACTGATGCATTAATGTTTCCCCTGCCCAATACTCTAAGATGAGCTATTGTAGCCGGTGTGTATCGGTGAAACTCACTCCTCAGGTATGTAACAGGCCACCCGCATCAACGAATAGCTATCTTTTCATTGGCGTAGTTGGTAGTGGTGGCGCTTGGGAAGTCAGAGGTGGTAAGTTCGAACCCAGTGCGGGACGATTTGCCCGATACCTCTGACGGAGCTTGCAAGACCACGTCTGTTACACTGGTGCCGTGACCCGGATCGCTAGGTTAGCTGATGCTAACCTAGCAGTGTCTGTTACACTATGATCATCTTCCACACTCCACAACCAGTTCCCTATGTTTGGAAAAGCATCCCCACATGTTGCCTGATCCAAGGGTAGACTGCCACTCTACAATTCCCTCCACTTCATCAGTGGAATTCCTTCAAACTGAATAGTTACAGTAAGTAACTTCCAGGCAGGCCTCAGGTCTCATGGAGAAACCAGCTGCTCTGTGATAGGAGCTGTGCATCGTTGATCCAGGCTGTCCCCTCTTCCAGATCTGCTGAGTGCTGATGGACTGCTAGAGTCATATCTCAACAGGCGCTGATACGGATGAAGAGCAGAGCGGGGGGGGGGGGGGACAGATACCTTCACAAGCCTGTTATGTAAAGGAGAAGATTACAATTGTCCAGCAACTGTGGAAGGGTGGGGTTTTCGTTTGAATTCCTTCGCAATGGTGAGAAGGCTTTCCATGAATAGTCAACCCAGAGTCCAACAACTCTAAAAATATATCTAGTTCGGGGGGGGGGGGGGGGGGGGGGTAGGAGGGGGGCAGATGGAGAGGTTTATAAAGCCCATACCCGAGGAGCCTCACTCCACTCTCACCTTGACTTAGTGCGAGACTGAGACCTACCCTTCCACAACCCAGCGGCACGATGACTGAGCGACGCATTCCTTTCACCATGCTGCGGGAGCCCACCTTCGACCCCTTCCGCAACTGGCACCATGGTAGCAGGCTCTTCGACCAGTCCTTCGGCATGCCCACCATCCCAGATGCGTGGGCCCACTGGCCTGGCACCCACTGGCCCGGCTACCTACGTCCTCCTGGCTCCTCCGTGGATGGTGGCTTTGTCTTCCCCTCCCTAATGGGAAACCCCTACGCCCGCATGATGAGCCGGCAGTTGAGCAGTGGTCTGTCTGAGATGAGACAGACCCACGACCAGTGGAGGATCAGCCTAGACGTCAACCAGTTTGCCCCCGAGGAGCTGACAGTCAAGGCCAAGGATGGAATCGTTGAAATCTCTGGTACATGTCTGGTGTTGATGCTCCATCAGATCCTACAGGCACCGCTATCTCTTAACACAAAACTAAAATTCTAACTTCCACTCAAATAATATTTGTCTCTGCTTTTCAGGAAATCACGAAGAGAGACGTGACGAGCATGGATATGTGTCCAGGAACTTCACCAGGAAGTACACGTGAGTACACAGGCAACCAGACCTCACACAACACAGAACAAATAATTCCATGATAATGAAAGTAAACACCGAATCAGCTACTGATGGGAAAAAATGATGACAACAGATAAGACGCATTCCTTTCATGATATTGGGAACTTTGCATGCACTAATCAGCCCAGTGGATATTCTGGAGTCTCTGTGGTCTAACCTCCTGTTTCTTCCGCCTGTAGACTCCCCCCTGGTGTGGACTCTGAGAAGGTGACCTCCTCTCTGTCTCCAGAAGGTGTGCTGACTGTCGAGGCTTCTCTGCCCCTGCCAGCTCTCCAGGGAGACCTCAGCATGTCTGTCAAGAGAAAGTAACTCCTGGAAGTGCCTCTCCAGCATCGGTTGATTTTGCAGACAGCAGTTGTCGAGTGCTATTTGAAATGATCAATACTGTTACTTTAGTGCCTCCTATTTTTTACCTTGAATTGCATTGTTAGTACCATATTCTGGTAGTCCTTGTCAGTAAATGTGCTTCATGTGGCTGTTTCTGAAGTTTAAACTTTACTTGTTTAAACTACTGGTATATCATTGGTAGTTCCAACCTTTTCTCTGGTTCTTGGTTGCTTTTAAGGAAACGCAACAAGAAGGGTTAAAGAAATATTTATCTAGCAGGAATTCTCAGCCACCAATCACAGCTGGGAGAGTCAAGGATACAATACCTCTACAAAACAGTAGATGTTAGCCAGCAGTAAAGATAGGAGAGAGAGCACTGTTGAATAACTGATTGTGTTTGTTCTTGATGCTGCATGATAGTGAGATGTGAGATAATAAAGATGCAATCAGGTTACAGTGTTTGCTTTTCTTAGTCTCCTACTGTATTTAAACGTTGCCATATTAATGAATAGCATTCATTTCAACCATGCATAGCCTTCATTAACACAGAATGTGTTTTGGAAGAAGGAGAGAAGCTAAGACAAGATTATGGAATACTTAACTTAACTATGCATAGTATTTCTTTTTAATGAAGCTTAATCAGCTTATGGGTAATGGGGATGGTGGCATGTGTGATACAAAGCATACATTTGCAGAGTAAATGGCACAGCTTTGTAATACATCTGGGTCAGATTGAGGTGGTAGTGTGCTAAATTTGGCAGAGGTTCTCTTATGCAAGAAATTGTTGATCAGTCACTGAATATACTGTTAGCCTAGTCTCAGTGGTGGGCCTGTCACAGTAATGTCCCTTTCATCCTCAAACTCTTCTCCCAGGCAATACAGAGAACTATATATATATAACTGGCTGTCTGGGCACTGAGCATCTACTGTGCTTCTCTTGCTTCTAAATTACAGAATATTTCTGGAGCATCATCATCATCTTTTAACATTGTAAAAGTGAAAATCAGGTTGAAATGCCATAGAAGCCATAGACTTTCTAATGAAGCCTATAACTTTCAACATGCAGAAAGTGCATGGTGTGCCAGAATATAAGGGAGTCAGGTGGCTGAGCGGTTAGGGAATCGGGCTAGTAATCTGAAGGTTGCCAGTTTGATTCCCGGCCGTGCCAAATGACGTTGTGTCCTTGGGCAAGGCACTTCACCCTACTTGCCTCTGGGAATGTCCCTGTACTTACTGTAAGTCGCTCTGGATAAGAGCGTCTGCTAAATGACTAAATGTAATGTAAATGTAATGTAATATAAAGATCACATCTAAAGTTTCAGCACTGGTCCAGGAGATGGCTCAACACTCCCTCTATAGTCAGTCTTGGCATTTGCAGTGTGTCCATTGTCCAGTAAATCAATAATGCTCCTGGTTATCTGGGACATTACCCATCTGCAATAGATTTTACTTACTATGCAATACATGGATAGTATTCAGTTGCTGCAACCCACTGGTGTTACACAATCATTTTTTTTATTACAGACCTTCATGTCTACATGGAGTTCCAACCCCATCTACTGCTGCCCTCCAGTGTCCACCTACAGACCTGCCATTCTTGCCACCGGGTAGGCTACCTTGTTCACCTTCCAGAGGTTACATGAAGAAGAAAAAACATCGACCCTTCAGCACACTGGTCGCCCAAACTACACAATCCTCATACACAATGTATTTAATGTAAACTCTCATTTCCAAACAGCGAGAGATGCATGTTCCCATGATTTTTGTCAGCGAGGTGAGCCTCCCAGTATGAATCATCTGTGACAACTGCCATTTTAATTGACATTCAGAATTGTAATTGAGCACACCTCTAAAATGTCCCGTTTTAAAAGCCTTTATCTTTACAACGGCAGGTGTTTTTTCGATCTTCGGATACGAAAGCCGTCTGTCTGTCTGCTGTGTATCTAATTTCTCTACCAATGATTATTTTGCACGCATCGATTGGGCCGTTGTTACTGTGTGTCTGTTTATCTTGTCGCTGATGCGGGTCCTAATTAGCCTAATAACTCAATGAAACCATCTCTAAATATGATCGAGCTGTCTAGCGCAGCGCTGATGGGTAGACAGGTTGGTGCTGATTTACAGGTTGGTGCTGAATTCCAATATTTTCTGTGTTGCTCAAGCTTTTATCTTTTTTCGTGAGATGCAATAGGCGTCTAAACGGTGCAGCAAGAAGCTGAGCTAAGAGTTGGATGCTTATTATAGCCTTAGCAACAAGAATTGGATTGGTGACTGCGGAGGGAAAGCCTATCAGCTATTGGCTGTCGAGGAGGACCGTTCCAAGCCCAGAAAATCATCTCATGAAAGCTTCAGTGCAGCAAGCTTCAGCAGCAGGCTGCAGTCGACAGAGTCAGAAGCTGCCTCTTCAGATTATCAATCAGAGTGGTGCCGTTGAAAACAGTTGTGCATCAATACTTTTTAAACAAATCCACTGTAGTGGAATGCAAATAATAATGACTCAAATGAGTAATAGAGATTCAATGTCCAACAAACATTAAGCCTCAACAAACTACTCTGAGATCAAATGAGATTGCTGAACCTGTATATTTCAGAATTCCTATTCCATATTATGAATGTTTATTGATGAGCAAAGGACCTTATCAAATCTGCTTTGTCTTTTAAAACATTCTAAATATCTGGCAGCCTATACTCTGCAATGCAGCCATTTAGACATACTCTCTGTTTCAATCTCTCTCTCTCTCTCTCTTTCTCTCTCTCTCTCTCTCTCTCTCTCTCTCTCTCTCTCTCTCTCTCTCTCTCTCACACACACACACACACACACACACACACACACACACACACACACACACACACACACACTAACACACATACTTACACACACAAAGAAGATCTTTGATCTAAGTGTATGACCCAAAAACAGGTTAGCATTTACTAAGTATGCCTCTGGATGCTGGTGTCAGATGCTCGACACATCTCACCATCAATAATATTTGAACCTAAAAGAATGAAGCAGAAAATTAATTATGGAAACTGCAAAAATTAAATATGAAAATACAGATAAACAAATCACTTTAATGGGACAACAAAAGGCAATCAAATGCCAAACATTTTCCGTAAATTATGCCACAGTCAAATGTCCCCTAAAATGTGATGGATTTCTTTCTGTATTTAAAAGTTGTTTTTTATTTGTTGATGGTAAATGTTAAAGTAAATGTTTACCTACAGTTATTCATTTCACTTCAACTTATGAAGTTCAAATTAAATGAAAACGTAAATAAAAACAAGGTATAGACTTAAACAATTCAGTTAAATAAATAATGAATCATAACAAAGCATGGATTGCCAATAATGAAGGGAGATCCTGATGACACAGATGACAAAATTATCGCTTTCGATTAAAGCGTCTGCTAAATGAATAAAAATGTAATGTAAACAAAACTAATGACAAATTAATTAGCAGCGCCATTTTAAAACAACAGGTTGCACAATGGATCCACAATGGACCATATAAAGCAGCATTGGAGAAAACAGTCCACCTAGAAGAAATAAACCGTAGCCTACTTTAACTATACGTCCTCCTATTAAAAATAAATTGGGATATTTTAACTCTCAAAGGAAATGAATGATCAGAAACTGTATTGACAGTGGACAAGCCAGTGAGCCCCCATTTGTTTGTGGACCAGTTTAGACGTTTTGCATCACCACATGATCAGATATGTGCATTGGTGTGTATCTAGTTAGGGTGGATTTTGAAGTTATACGTTTTAAGTACCCACACAGTCTTAGTCATGGAGAGTGTAAGTCCCTTGTTGCATACATATTTTCATGGACATTTAAAAAGATACCTACTCCTGAACAACCGCTTCAAGTCATCATGACAGTCATACTCTATGTTGATCTTTGTTTTATCTTAGTTTTATCTCACAACGTACTAATGGCACATACCAAGGATTCATACTCCTCCATCTGTTTCCGATCAAATGTACTTCTTTACCTTACAACAATACACTGGACCACCATGGAAATGGTTTGTTTATAATTTTGTCATGTTCTTTTTTATTGTCATAGCTATTATTTCGGTTCTTGTGCAACTGCTACATAATGACTCACATTCAAGATATTTGTCACTCAGAAACAGCAAAAAGGTATAAAAACAATCCAACAAACAACAGAAAAAGTATACTGTCAGAAATAAGCTGTGGTCCATGTTTCTTTCTTAACAGAAACTCAGATTCTGATGACTTCACCATTGTTAATACTGGATAACATGACAGAAAAAGTACTAAAATATCGTTCAAAAAACATTGTCTTGTTTTATAATTCCATATTCATAGTTTTGTAGTGACAAACACCAGCTGGTAATATTAAGTGATCACTGGGTTCTTCTGCGTTTTTTTTTTTTTTAATTTTTAACTTCCATAACAAATCAAATACACATATTGCATGTCACTATAGCGACGCTATCATTACAGGTCAACTTCAACAATCACCATTTTGGTATAGCAAATCAAGACAAAACCAAGAATAAAATGAACAATTATAAATAAACATTAGACAAAGCCTATCTTTTTTTCAATCATATGAATACTTAACACCCACAGTATAAGTTAATAAAGTCAAGCTACTGTATATAAATACATCACCAGCATGCACAATATTGAATAATCGATATTATTGTTGTACTGCAACTGTAGTCATCTTACACTGAGGAAACAGTATAGTAGGCAAATGCATTTAATAAAACAAACACTGAAGTAAACCACAAACTCTGAAGCTGCTTTAGTTTTTTTCTGTTTTAAACTGTCTTCCAAAATAGTTCCAGTGCCATACTGTAAATGCCTAATATATCGTAGACAGAAATAACTTATTCATAACAGTTATTCACCTTTTTATATTGTTTTCAAAAGCATAATACTTCAATTCGACATTCAGGGGAAATCTACTATATTGTTCATTAAATTAGTTGTCGTGGCCTTTCTACACTCCCTGACAAACGTTTACTGTAGCTTTGTTCTAGTACTGGCACCAATGCAAACTATCTTTATGAGGCATTCTCCTTCAAGTATTTCTTCATCTCCCAAGTGTCTTGAACACATCTCTATCACACAAAAACCTAACCTAAGCAGCTTCCTGTGGAACGAGACTCTATGCCAGTGTGAGGCTTCCATTCCAATCGAACAATGACGTCTTCCAGCTGATTGACTGACACATCAGTGGTTTGGCAAATGTCAAAGAGAAAACCAAGAAGACGGAGGCCCTTTCAACTCTCTATATATATTTCTATATATATTAAATTAAGATTTCACCTCCCCTCTCACATCTCTGTTTGATTCTTTTCATTGAACACATGGAAAAATAAACAACAGCTGCTGTGGTAGTATCATTGGCAATAGCGGCTGCCAAAGTCCACCGGCCTTTCGTTTTTTTTCTAAGCATGGTTTCCCTTTAATTGTTGCCCTCCCCTCCCTCGTCATCCTGCTGGTCACTTGTCCACAGTGTCAAGTTGTCTCGAAGCAGCTGCATGATGAGAGTGGAGTCTTTGTAGGAGTCCTCGTTGAGGGTGTCCAACTCAGCGATGGCGTCGTCGAAGGCGGTCTTGGCCAGGTGACAGGCCTGCTCGGGGGCGTTCTGGATCTCGTAGTAGAACACGGAGTAGTTGAGAGCCAGGCCCAGGCGGATGGGGTGGGTGGGCTGCATGTGCTCCTTGCTGATCTCATGGGCCTCGTTGTAGGCCTTCTCAGAGGACTCCACCACGGTAGCCCTCTTCTCACCGGTAGCCACCTCGGCCAGGTAGCGGTAGTAGTCTCCCTTCATCTTCAGGTAGAACACCTTGCTCTCGTGCTGGGTCTCGTTGCAGTTCTTGACGAGGAAGTTGTCTAGCAGGTTGAGCACGTCCTGGCACACGGCCTCCAGCTCCTTCTCGATCTTCTCCCTGTAGGCCCTCACCATCTCTATCTTCTTCTCGTTGCCATCGGCTGAGGTTTTCTGCTCAATGGAGGAAATAACCCTCCAGGATGAGCGGCGAGCACCAACCACGTTCTTATACGCTACAGACAGGAGGTTCCTCTCCTCATTGGACAGGGCCTCGTTCAGTTCTGTTACCTTAGAGAGGGTACAGCGAGGTTGAGAGATTAGTGGTGAATATCAGAATATTATGACATGGATAATGACACATTTGTTATCACACCCATAATGCAACCATAACCTACTTCACGTGTGTGTTTCAATATGTAATATTGTATCTGAGATGATGTTATTGTTGCTATGTGGCTGGCAAAAATAAAAATCGCATTAACCACAAAAATATTGATGGAACTTTGCACTTCTGATGCTTGATTATCAACTGTATTTACTATGTACTATTTGTATGTAAAAGCATGTGCTAAATGCATGAAGTGTAAATGTTAAATCCTGCAGGTTTTATGTACAGTAGGCTGGTTATTATCACTACATTATGATATCATTCAATATCAATGCATGGCACAGCATTAGGGATGTTCAATTTTCCATTTGCAATTCCCAGTTTCCATGGCAATCACTTAATTTATTGTACCAGTATCTCCAGCTGCCTCATGGCCAGCTAATGCTAGCAAGCAAGCAACAATATTCCATATGAGAGTGGGGGTGGGGTGTAGTGGATGATGTTCCCATGAGCACTGGAGGGGCAGCTGCACTGTAAGTGAAGACGATCGCTGCACCAGGCAGTTAGTTCACGTGTTTCAGTGACCTTCTCTCTGGTTCAAACTGACCTTTCACCTGAGTGAAACACCGGCAAGAGTATCACTCTGACCACAGATTACTATTATTGAACTATTTATACGCCAATGTGGGGTAGGATTCTGTATATTGTATACAGACTGGTATTGAGATACATGTAAAAGCATGGTCTATTTACAACCATTGGGTGTATTTGATTATATTTGAACTTAAATACTGTATTTAAGACCAGTGAAATTACCTAAATCAAATAATGGTTTGCTTTTATATTGCCTAGGTGACTAAATATGTGCCTCTGAAATTAAACGGAAAAAAACTTTCAACTGCAGATAACCTAACTATCACTGAATTGAAGCTTCCATATCCCATCCCCCTTGGTCATGAGTGTCTTGTTGTGAGATCACAGTATTAAAATAAAACAGAGGCTAGCTTGTGAGTGGCCCCAACGGCTCTTATCGATGAGCCAACACTGCTCCTTTCTTATGAGCTAATGTGACATTCCCTCCCGGGGTGAACAAAGATGGCGGTTAAAAGATGACGTCATCATTTTCATGGCCAACAGCATATTACAATATAAATAGGCCAACATGTAAAGCTTATGAAATTGTTATTTGTTTTCATGTTTTTGTGAAATACTAGTGAATACCTGTTTATCTCCTATTCTTTGGCCAACGGTACAGTATGTATTAAAAGCAACTTGCTACAAATTTGTGAGAAATATTAAAGCAGCAGTTCAAATGATTTAAACAACTTAACTTTTAATGTTAGCAAGATACCCAAGTGATATGGTTATGGAGCAGGCCTAATTCATGGTAATTTGATTCCTCATTTCTATTCCCTGCCATAAAGCGAGTCCTGACATAAATACCAAGGGATTTCCCTTCGAGAAAGCACACCCCTACACTGCCAAATCAACCTATTTGGACTATCAAACTAGAAATCTACCTTTAGGCACAGTAGCATAAAGCGATATTCTCTCAACTCCAGAGAGGGCATCGTAGTGCATATCAAGTGGTACAACTTAAGAAAGAAAAAACAATTCTGGTGACAAAGCATTTTCCAACAGAATCAAACCCCAATCTGACTTTAATGTAACTAAGGCTACCGATAATGTTTCAGACGCCTAGCAGTAGGCTAATGAGACAGGCAGCCTACAGCCAGTAGTTTATTAATGGCTAAATTCGAACACTGGGCAACTATGACAGCCTACTGCAACCGCACGTCAACAAATTCACACAATTTAGGAACAATTAAAAACTATATGCTGAACAATACAACATTTTAAGCTGGTCATTTAACGTTTAACAATAGGCTAACTGAAAACACTACAGCCCAATACCCAGTCTCAACATATTGACTCACTGCAATACGACAAATAATTTTCTAGAGACTTCTGCTGCCTCCTACGTTTGTTTGGTGTAAAGAGCTGCAAATTGAGAAACCAGTCTAAGATGAAGGCATATTTCACACATTTTCTATTTGATTGCACAATTTTTTTTCATTAGGTCAACAAGACATCATAGAGGTCAACAAGACATCTACCACAAATGTTCGTAGCTGCCTACACAATTTAATTCAATGAATTGCAGATGGGTAACTTCACGCTGACAAGCTACTTTTTAATGACAATTCAGACAAATATCAACAGTGTACAAATATAAATAGCCATGTCTGTAAAATACTTTAACATGGTTTAATGTTGGTGTATCCTAAACATTGCATTGTAGTGTAGTAATTTAAAGGCATGAGAAAGGCACCGCCCAAGGAGCTGAATAGACTCATTCTTCAGTGCATATCAGCCTCTAATTAAAACACCAATCTCTCATATTCAAAAACCCGCAATGGGAATGAGCAGAGTTTGAGTTGAAACCCGTACAGTTTTGATTTATTTGGATGATTGTGCATTGCAGTGATAGGCCTATCGCTGAATGAGCGCGTAACTGCAGAATTGACAATAGACCACTATCAAAATGTTTCACTGCTGTAGACATCCGAGTAACCCAGAGTAAATGTAATGTACAAACGGAAACATTCAGCTATCATACATCATTAAAATACTTGGGAAAATGCTTTATGTCAAATATTCTCATTCCTAGGCAATGCTTTGGGTGGAGAGACTTACCGATTTCATGGCTGCTGCCATATCATCATATCTCTCCGCCTGTTCAGCCAGCCTGGCTTTCTGCACCAGCTGCTCGCGATCAACCATTTTATTATAAGGTTGGTTTTTACGTTATTCTATGTCGTGAGAATAATATGCTGATATTTTACTCGCAATGCAGTGAATATATCGCGCGAACCTAAAACTGCAGCTGTTCCCTGCTGTCTGCGCTCGTGCAGACGGGACACCCTCCTGACATTTTCTCGTGGCTTCGTCATCTCTCAGAAAGGTGGGTGTCTCGCTAATGATGTAACAACTCTTACATGGGAATACAGAGGCCCTTCACATGATTTTGGCAGAACAGATGAGAAATTAATTGATAATTAGTATCATGTGGAATGCCTGTGACATTAAAATAGCGTGTAAATCAATGTAATGTTTTTTTATTTTATTCGTGAGAGCTGAACTTGCATGGGAAGACAGACAGAACCCTAACCAAACCCTAACCCCTTGTATATTGTTATAGAGTAATAATGTTGCATAATGTATTTAAACTAAGTGAAATACTAGTTTAGCTTTATATCACAATCATATATTCAATTGTGTTATGCACATTTCACATATCACTAAATTCCTCTTAGAAGTTATGTGGTGCAACTTGGATAGCACCACACAGTGTCCCTGGCCTGAACCAACCCCTGAACAGCCTTTTGCTCACCTATCTGTCCCTTGGTTTTGCTACATAGCCTACCTTTTTATAGGTGGCACATGTAAAGTATGTCCTCTGCTGGCAAGTTGTGCTCTGTTAAATTTTCTCTGAAAAAATTAAACCAAACCACTACTTTTGGTTTGACTGTTACTACCACAGTAACCACCACATCATGCCTGTGGTGAATCATCTCCCTTCCACCTGGATACACCTCTTATAATTGTATTCCATCTAATAGACTAGCTATCCTACATGTCATAATATCCTATCTTAGGTTCTATTAAATCTGGTTCCCATGGAGATGAGGAAAGTAGATTTAACTCCCTGCTGTATGTGTCTCACTCTAATCTTAGTTGGTCCATCTGTGCAGATCTACAGACCTAGAGCGCACTCTGCTGTTAAAGAACAGTAAAGGCAAGGGTTCGCTCTAGCACAGACACATAATTAGGCAAAATGGATTATTGAATAGCAAATGCATGCCATATCCTCATTTCTGTCTACCAACCCTTAAGACTATAGATAAAGAGACACTCACTCTCCATGCCCCGACTCACTTACTCATTCACTCTTTCTCATCCATCTTGACCTCTCTCTATATGTCTTTCTCCCCTTCTCTTTCCCTCCTCATCTCTCTTTCCCACTCTTCCTCTTTTACGCACACTCCTTTGTACACGGTAGGAGATTATCGCTAGGTAACCGAGGGTCAGGAGGGGAATCCCATAAAAAGTGGGTCAAATTGTGAGAAAGAGGAAGATTGAATCAGTGATGCAACATTCAAGTAACATGAAAACTTTATCTTGAGACAGCATGTGTGGTATGTCATCCCTGTTATCAAGTCTTGCACACAGTATAGACATTTATTTTTTACTAGGCTCAAAAGCTATACTATTATCCTACATTCACATCATGTTCAGACTAATTATTCTCTATTACTTGTGTTGGGAAAGAGTCCTGATGATAATGTCCCCTTTAATAACAAAACAACCAGTAATTAATAGTCCAAGGTTGTTGCTTTCACAATAGAGTAGACTTGTCCAGCAGGTAGGGTTAGGGCTTGATAGTTATCTACTTTCCTCAAAGAGGATTAGATTCTGTGCTTGCAGCTTACCTGTTTTACCTCACATAAGGACGAGAGAGAGGCAAGCCTGTCTGCAGTTGCCATCTGGCAGAGCGTAAAGGGCTCACTCAAACTGCTGTAAATGGAGGACACGTTGGAACTGGACGTGCTTCTGTATCCAGATGGACTGAGGTTCTCTACGCCTGACGATATCGAGGAGTGGGATCTTGAGACCGCGAGTCAGCTGTCTGTGCCCACTACCCAACTCTTTGTGGCTCTTTTCCCATACAACCCTGCTGCCATGTCTCCAAACCATGAAACGGCAGGAGAGGAACTGCCCTTCGTGCCTGGACAAATAATCAAGGTAAAGCCCTGTGGAGTACTGTGTTTTTGTTGCTGCAAGCAACTTATAAAGGTACTATGGACCTTACTCTGACAGAGAGGCATCTAACTCCATAACAGATTGAGGAAAAAATTATGTACATGTTCAAATGGCAGAAAATAACAGGCAGGAATAGATCAAAGAAGACAGATAATACTGTTTCCTGTTGTTTTAGATTCAATGTCTGGCCTGCTTGATGTGAAAGAGTTATGTGGGTTTTCTCATTTCCTGCCCTCATTTGCACTTGTTTGATGCTAAACAAATAACTTTTCATGCTTGTACTTCTTAATTGGGACACAATGTTCAGCATCACTAGAAACAGAGTGCGAATTGACAAAAAAAAAAAAAGACAATCGGGGGGGTCAACTTATTCTACAGGGTGTAAAGTAATATTTATGATTACAGGTAAGAACGATATATAAATGTATCGACCCCCCCGACCTGTTGTTTTGACCTCTTTGGGGAATCCAAGTCTTAATTAGGGGGTCAAACCCCCCCGTAATTCGAACCCTGACTACAAAATATAGTCTCTGCCAATATTAACAGGTTAAGAAATAGATGACAGCTGTTTATGTGTGTTTGATAGGTGTTTGGAGATAAAGATATGGATGGGTTCTATCATGGGGAGTCTGGCGGCCTCTCTGGTTATGTGCCTGGTAACATGGTGGCTAAGATCCCAGTGGAAGATGACTACATCAAGTACCTGCTCATGCAGCAGGGTTTCCTGCCTGTGGACCATACAGGTATCTCCCTTTCTCACGCCCAGGCATGGGGATACATTGTCATTTGTACCACTTAGACATTATAGATTTCATCATGTCAATTCTATAATGAGTCATTATACAGTAGTTCACCATCAGTCATTTAGGGACTGCTAGCAAGGGACCATCCATCCTCCAAAGTCTGTCGTCAAATGCAGAATTGACAGCTGTTTTTGTCCTGAACGGCAGGGATATCTTTCCCGTCAGATGTCAACACGGTTCCCAGTATCCCAGACAACGTGACTGTCCACAGAATGGTGGCCCTCTTTGAGTATGACCCCTGGGAAAGCTCCCCCAACATGGACAGTGAAGTAATGTCCACAACACAAACTATCGTCCCCTAGATGAAGATGGCTTATTTTGTTCAGCTGACTTACTTCATCACACTTGTAATACAACAACCTGTCATTATCATTTCCTAAATCTTTTTTTCCCCATAGAATGAGCTACCCTTCCGTGCTGGCGACATCATTTATGTGATCGGTGACATGGATCAAGATGGATTCTTCTATGTGGGTGGCTACATAGTTTACGCAAAAGGAATAATCAATGAATGTGAGGCTTCTCCCTGGCTAATGACTATTCCATCACAACTCAGGGTGACCTTCATGGCCGGCGAGGTCTGGTGCCATCAAACTATCTGCAGCCGTTACCTTGGGAATAGGAATAGACACACGGTAGTCAACCGATTGTGTCACGGATTTTGCTGACGGGGTTTCAAACATGAATCAAGAGGGCCAGACAGACGACGGAAGTCGATTTACTTTTGTGATTTCAATTACATTCTAAAATCAATGATGCGACCAATTCAGTCTGTGTGGTACTGTGTTCTTCCCAGGTTTTCGTTTTTGGAACTTAGCCAATGTTGCTATGCATCCACCAGACAGTTATTAGTCTTTCACAGGCAAAGAGAGACCATAAAACAAAAATTAAGGATTTCATATAGTAAATAACTATCATTATCTATTGATTCATTTTAATAGATAATTATCATATCCTGAATGTACTTGGCATCAGCTAGGATATTGTAGCCTTAAGGGACTATGTCTCTGATTACTTGCTAAGCTGAACCTGAATGTTGTACAATAGTTAAAACATTTGCCTTATGGTTCCATTTACATATTTTGTTTGACTTATTTTAAGTTGTTTCTTTTTTTGAGTAAGCACTAAGCATGGGTGTCTGTAAGCATTGTTTTTTGTATTTTTGGAAAAGAGATCAGGTCGAAACTATTGTATACATAAAGAAGGAATACTGTGGAGTTATTTTTGTACAGTACAAGCACAATAAACTGTTCAGACTTTTGTCAAAATTATACAGTTGTTCTTTTATGGATTACAGTGACTGTCTATTATGATAGAAATTCAACATTAACTGTAAAATTATTTGCATGAAACATTTGCATGTGAGAAACGGTGGGAATAATTTCAGATGAACAAACTTGTATTTTCAGTCAGAGTTCATTCATACAATGATGATTATAGATTAAAATTTGAAACGATCAACAATAGCGAGCACAAAAACTTTCAGCACACAATTGGCAGCATATCACATCTATTTCAAAGTAGTTGAGACGTGTGAATATAGACTTCCTTGCATTGTCCTCCGTAGCCCACAGTACACTCATCCATAAAGTAGGAAACACTACACTGTGCAGAGGAGTTTAGTAGTGCTTTCTACTTTATGGGTGACTGCACTGTATATCAGGTGTTCTTGGTTGTTGTAGCGGGTCCTTGTTGACTTCTGAACTCTTTTCAATTAAAAAGTAACAACTAGGCTTGATAAAACAGTAGTAGAAAACAGTCTGACCTCTCATATTTCACATATCCTCATTCTGTCCTACAAAATTAATGATCTCTCACTGCACACCTTTACTATGTTCCAACTGTAACAATTTACACAAACAATGAATCAGTTATGACATTTTCACAGTATCTTACCAGCTTCCTCTTCTTCATCCCAGCAGAAACAGAACTGTGAAATGAATGTGATCTACTTTTTAACCCTGTCTCCACCACGTGGTCCAAACCACAGGAAGAGGTTCAACGTCAACCTAAAGAGTGCAGATTCACTCTCTCTCTCTCTCTCTCTCTCTCTCTCTCTCTCTCTCTCTCTCTCTCTCTCTCTCTCTCTCTCTCTCTCTCTCTCTCTCTCTCTGACTCGCTATCGCTCTCACTCTCTCTCTCTCTCTGACTCGCTACCGCTGTCTCTCTCTCTCTTGTTCACTAGGCCCAGAGGCCCCAGACAGTCCTTTACATGTCCTCTCTCCATTTAAGGACATTCAGACAGAATATGACACATTTACGTAATCAGTGTTACTAGAAACTACTACATACTACTGAGCAATACATGTGCTGCATTTAGATGTATGCGTATCTATACAAGGTCAGTGTTCACATTCCCTCATCCATGCAGAATCCCATTCTGTATTTCAAATTCTATTACCATCTGCTAAACCATAAAACCATGCATAGCTGTTCCAATACAGCTACAATGTTGTTTCCACAGCTACTGCTAATAATTGATAGTTGTTTGATGAGACAGGTTCTCAGAATGATCTGTCTCCATTAAGGATATTTCTTCTCAGTGCTATGTATAAGTGATGAACAGACAGTAGTCTTGAAACTTTGTCATGAACAACGTGAACACTTGTGAATCACTTATTTCGTGAAACCTTTACTGTGACTCCTCATGCAGTCCCCTGGCAGAGGAAGTCCTTCTGCACAAGGCTCTTGCCTAACCCTAAGTAAAACATGAAATGTGTAATGTGCTGGCCACAAAAGAAACTGAGATATGTCCTCTGTTGTCAAGACAACCCAAACCTCAGAGTCACACCAAGTGAGCCATGAGGAAGTGGGGGAAGGGTGGTTTGTGCAAAATGGAAAGATGTTTTTCTGTGTGAAAACTGATAGCTTCAGTCAGTATACATTAGGAGATAATCCTGATATTTTGCAGTTGACTGTATAAATTCCAAATGGATATAACATAATTAAATCATGATGGAGAGTAATGCTTAGTTTCCCATGACAAACAGTGTAGACAGCTTTGCTATATTATATAATAGTGATTGGCCTGTACAGGATTTGTCTGTGGTCTGTTCTGGGGATCTTCCTAATCATACAGATAAATACCATAATAATCTCCATGGTTTTAATATTGCATAACTGATATAAAGCGTTACACTGTTCAAAGCTCTCTGCATCTCACATCTCTACAGCAACATGACTGTGCAGCCAGAACAGTATCCCTATCTTCTCACCACGGCAGTGCTAAAGGCACTTAAAAGGCTTGGAGCTGGCATCTATTCCTGTGTTTAATGGGATTGTAGCCACATACGTAGGGATGTATAGATAGCCTATATAATACCTCAAATTAAATCAGCAGTCATTATCCACACATCGCTGACTAGAGATGATTGCTTTATTCATCATTCAGTCATTGACAACAAGGGTGGTTCTACCATTGCTTACCACTGTGTTAAAAAAAACGGTATTAGAACAAGAACAACATAAAAAATATATATTAAAAGACGGTCAATTTAAAAAAGTGTATTTAAGAGTAAAGTTTTACTGGTTAACTTATTCCCCCCGGATCATGTGTCAACAACCACTACCACTGGTGCTGACATTTACATGATGCATGATTCTTATATAATAATTGTTTTGCAACTGTAATCACTTTTTTTCAGAATTGTTTGCACAGTAAAACATATTTGCACCCTATTGAGCACTGATCATATCAAGCAAATTGATAGTGTCATGAGAAAATATACAACACTGGGCTATTGCAACGGGTTTAGGAGGGCTTAAAAAATCCAACTAAACTAGTATTCATCACTGCCCCCCGGTGGATGAATTAGGAATTAAATCACAAACATGTCGTAGTAAACTAACATTCATAGATTTACAACTTTTCATACAATATGGAACACAAACAGTCGTGGTAAACTAACATTCATAGATTTACAACTTTTCATACAATATGGAACTATTCCTTAAACATGGATACAGGTCTGGTCAGATACAGGTTTTATTCCAAGGTTCAGACTCCAGTATTATTACCCCCCGAGAAAAATGTAGCCATGCAAATTGGACAGGTAATACATTCTCACAGACATAATAAAACAACTTTTATATTGTCAGACCTATAATTTGCTATACATAAATACACAAACAAAATGACTTAGAGAACAAAGTGAATTAGAGAACAAAGTAACTTAGAGGATGCCTTAGGTTGCCTTTCAGAAGTCTGGCAGGGAAACTTCAATTGCTGACAGCAAAGAGCAGACGAGTAGTAAAGTGCTGAGCAGGACAACATGGCCGTCAGAGTAATACACCCTGCGACCATTTAGAGGCTGTACAGGTCGATACGTCCCAACCATTGGCAGTGCATCAGCAAACTGAAGCTTTGAAAAAGCAGCAAGCTGGGGAAAAGACAACCAATAAAGAAAACATACAATACAATGGTTTAATATCACATTGAGAACGACTTTACAAGGTGGCTCTTTAAGGTATTGGTATGCATGGATTTTATAGTGTTTATTGTAAAGTAGCATTGAACACTACCTGTTGCTTGCTGAGTGGAATGGTGTTTTCAAACACAGTCCACACAACAGACTCTGCACAGTTGGGTGTGGTAAGGGAGCCATTGTAGTAGTAGTAGCTTGTCATGTTACTCCTGGAGGGGATCAGCATGTCCAGGGCCATGCCATTCAGGCTAGTGTTGGTGTCTACAGAGGTCAACACAATAAAAACGTATGTTTTCATAAAGCTAGCAATTCATAAAACACCATTGCTCAAACCTTACAGTGTGGTGGTTGGGACCAATGCCTGTGTTTTATTATAGGCTATAACTCATATGTGCATTGTACTTTAGTCTTTATAATCGGCCTGTGATTTAGACGCCTCTCTTATCTATTTGGAGGCCATGGAATGAATGGCGATAAATGAACAATCCCTTTTTACAGGTTGATTGACTTACTGGGTTGTTTGATAGAATTCAGAGCCTTTATGATGGAGTCATATTTCCGGTTCGACACTGTCGACTCCTGAAATGGGAAAGGGCATCCTCGGATAAATATCAAACCAACATCAGATTACTGTTTTCCTTGCTGGAGAAATAACCGTCATTCAGGCATTGTTTAATCAATTGGATCCTAAAATACCTCATAAAAGAATCCAAGAACTGCAACGCCTGTTGGATCTTTTAAGGCTTCAGCCAAAGAGTTGTGAGTCTCTTTTATGTGAACAATATGCAGCTGAGAATGACATTACAGATTAGATAATTAGATAACAGCCCAAACAAAAGTAATCAAAATCATATTGAGAGACAGAAGCATATCTATGAAACCATACAGTACCTCCATTGGGTATCTCTCTCCATCAATTGTGTGTTCTGATCCAGGACCTCCATCCGTACCCCAGTGTAGGTGGAGCTGTACTACCTTGTATGCTGCCTTTAGATGAGCACCCAAAACTGTGGCTGTGGTCATCAAGTCCACTTGAACTAGAGATTAAGTTAAAAGAGAAAGAAAACTTAAGGTCTACAAATATTGCATCCAGTTAGGAAAGTATGTATGTTTCCAAAAGAAGTAAATAAACTAATGATATACATTGTCTGTAGGACTTACCTGTGTGACCATTATTTGTGATGAGGCTGTTAAAGGTGTCTTGGTAGCCAGTGAACTTGAATCCTGTGCGTTGCTGAACTAGTTCAGCTTTCTTAGTGACGATGTTAATGGGAGACTGGGACCTAGAGCCACACATCTCAGCCACCTTAAACCAGCCATTAGGTCCTTTAAATCAGAAGCAAAACTGCCGATAAGGTAAACATGCATTTAATCTAAGAAACCTTTGTAGTAGAATAATCTGGGTCGCCATGACCAACCCTCTGAATGTTTCTTTAAGGTTTACCTGTGCAGTTATTGTCACAACTAACTTGTGAATAGTAGCACCAATCTGAAACAAAGACAATTTAGTGGAAATGACCAGTGATGCATTGAATATTGTCACATAGTGTAATCCAATTTTCAGAGTAGTCAAATAACAACATGACAAAATAATCCCCATGAAAGTAAGTCTGAAAACAAATATGTGTTGTAAATAAAAATGTATCTATTCTAGCTCTACAAATCCGTTTTTTTTTATCTCACTTTGCAGTCAATATATTTCTGGATTCTTCCGTAATCTATTGATAAACATGGTAAAACAAATACAATCTAGAAAGCTCACCTGCACCTGAAATTACCCCCACAACTGTGGAAATTAAAAGAATATGTACACAACTGCCTGGTAAATTTGGTCTAAATTTATCCATTTTAAATAGTTTAATTCCACAGTGTTATCTTGGTGCAGAACATGTCTGTATTTATCTGCTAGGTGGCTATAATATAGGCTGCAACCACTCCCACCTGGACGTAATGTATGAACCATTATATAGATAAGAAGATAATGTGTGTCTTAAAATGATTGATAACTGTTCAATCAGTATTGGCTGAAAGCTCTGAGAAATATTGTTTGTACTGATAACAAAAAAGTATCCAGTAAATGCAGCCATTATCTTCCTCATACCTATGATATATTACCATGTTTGGAACATTTTCAGTATGACAGTAGGCCCCTATGCTACAATATTTCATATTTTGACAGTAACACCAGCTTTTATCATCCCTAGCTTCCTCTCCTTAACAAAAAATATAATGTTCCCCATGTATAATGAAACCTACGCTTACGCATCTCACCTTTTCTTACTCTGAAACCATTATAGTGTATTTGAATGAACACTCGTCGTTCTATTAAGTTAGACTGTTCGTGATGCTCATAGATAGATCGCGTGTGCCTGGATGCAATGCCGAGTTCTTTGCAGTACAGAGCAGGGCGTCCAACCTTTACTAATAATTAGTATTAGTATCAGCACTGTAAGTTGTAAAGTATAGCCATCCTCCACTCGCATTTTCTTTTATACTACACCTGTATAATAACGTAACGTTGATTGTAAACTGTCGTAAAAGCCGGTTGGCTAGAAAGTCACGTGGGCAGAAAAAAGAATGGGCGTAATTTAAAGGCATTCACTTATGATTACTGTTATATCACTGAAAACGCTGAAACTGAGGCATATTGTCATACTTTTGGCAATGGATCGCTGGAGAGGAAGAGTGGCTCTTGTTACCGGGGCATCAGTTGGAATCGGGGCGGCTATTGCAAAGGTTCTCGTCCAACATGGCATGAAAGTTATCGGTTGTGCAAGGAACGTCGAGAAATTAGAGGTAGGCAATGCGTGGGGAAGTTCAACTGATAAGCAGAAACTTATGTAACTTCTACTACCTACCTACTTTAAAGGTTCTTCATTAGCCTATCTTGTCAATATAATTGAAATGGATAACAAGACGTGTTCTAATCAAGCGCCGCTATATAGACGGCGATTGTTCTGGTAAACAGAGTAGGCTATGCCTCGCCCAAGGCTTTATTGCTGTTTACTCAAACAAATTGTACATCGGCCCTGACCATCTTTTGCAGTCAATAAACTGTGCAGTGTCCAGCACCCCTGATTTAGTTAAATGTAGCCTATTTGCCTACACATCTGAATAGTGGGAAAGTATTGAACAAAAACAGAAACATTTTCCTATGTTTGATTTTTCAAGATCTGATGTTTCTTAATTTCAGAAACTAGCTGCTGAATGTCGGAGTGCCGGGCACAATGGCACCATGATCCCCTATAGGTGTGACTTGTCCAAAGAGGGGGAAATCCTGTCCATGTTCTCTGCCATCAAAACCCTTCATCAGGGGCTGGATGTGTGCATCAACAATGCTGGCTTGGCTCATCCAGAGTCCCTACTGAATGGCAAAACGGATGGTTGGAGAGATATGATAGATGTAAGTGGTACTGTCACACCTGGGTGAATTATATTGATGGATGTACTTAAAGGAGATTCACTATGACTTCCAGGTGAATATCATTGCGCTGTCTGTCTGCACTCGTGAGGCCTATCAGTCTATGAAGGAGAGACAGGTGGATGATGGACATATAATAAACATTAACAGGTAGACATTATGACCCCCACGTTTTTCGAATACTCATCGTTAATCACAGATACATTTAGTTAAATTCACTGCAAGTTATTTGTTTTAGTTAAATATGAGTTATAATTGATTAAATTACAGCCCTCTGTGACATTCTGTGTGATTGATTTTGATTAAATATCAAACTTAATCCAGACTCTGCTTTGCAGCATGAGCGGTCATCGTGTGGTGACCAATCCAGATGTGCACTTCTACAGTGCCACTAAGTATGCTGTGACTGCCCTGACTGAGGGCCTGCGGCAGGAACTCCGAGAGGCTGGCTCTCACATCCGGGTTACAGTAAACACAACTGCTCTTCAGTTTTTCTGAGCAAACTACATTTTACTAATTTAAAGTCTGATATAACTATTCATGTTATAAGAAAATACATTCATGAATCAATATATTTAATTATTCAAAGCATTATTGGCCTAAAAAAAATTGTTACGGGAGATTTACTTAAATGTTTATCTAAGTTTATTTATTTTTGCAGAGTATATCTCCTGGATTAGTTGAAACAGAGTTTGCTTTTCGGCTCCACAGTCTAAGCCCAGAGAAAGCTGCTGCCACGTATGGAAGCTTAAAGGTAAGAAGGCATTCTCAGAATATTGATGGCCATTGAGGTGAGAGGTATGTCAGTATTGGATGATTTGGGTTGTTTAGCTTTTCTCTATTTTTCCATGTGCATACAGTGTTTGGAAGCAGTTGACATTGCCAATGCCCTTATCTATGTCTTAAGTGCACCTTCACACGTGCAGGTAAGTTGTCGTTTACGTGTATGCTAATTAGCTTTTTAAATTCGTTATAAGATTAGGCCTACTAAAATCAGACAATTTAATAGGCTACTAGTATTGTGTTGTTGCCTCAGTTGTTGATTTTTGAGCAATCAAAATCTGTTTTCTCATCCAGATTGGAGACGTCCAATTGCGACCGACTGAGCAGGTGTCATAGTGGTTTTGTGGGAGGAATATGACGCCCTTCTGAATTGTGTTTGGTCCAAACTTTGGAACGGAAATACATCAATGATGAATTTAATGAAACGTAATATTGTCTTTCAATAAATGTTGTCCAGATACATTTTATATTGATTCTGATTAAAGTCAAATGTGATGTGAATTAATGTTCTTGAGTTGGTAAACGTTAACAATTGTTTTGTAAACAAACAGATTGCAAATAAACTTTAGATCATGTTTAATAGGTAAAGCTACAATGTAATGCAGTGCTGTGCTGAGTTTTTTTGTGACGTTGATACGCCGTCGCCATTGCCTCCATTCGGAGTTCTGGATTTTTCGGGCTGGAAACATTTTATATTCCAAGCTAACCAAAAAAGCCTATCTAGCAGAATACATTTCTTGAGGTCGATATGGCTGTTCGTGTATAATTTCCCAGACAGCGCTCATAAGATGTGTCTGACTAAGGTACGTGCCATCATCCTAATGCTCCAATGTCACCCAGCTGTGCGGAGCTGTGGACATCGCCTGTTATGCAAACAAGCTAGCTAAAGCCAAAGCAGCGAGCTAGCACTGTTATTAAGCCCTAGCTCCTGCAAGAAACCGTGGGTCCAAAAGCTACAGCTACCCACAAGCAATCAGTAGCCTATTGTATACATACTTTGATTGTGTGATGCATTCGTGTGCAATACAAATATTTTGAATTTTATGACATAGCTAACCTAATACTACCACCCCCCTCCCCTCATCTACCTCATCACCTGGATCCATGGATGGAGTGTCTTGGCGACACTCGCCGAGTTTCTAATGTCATAAGACATGCCTAGCATCCTTGAACAGGGAAAGTAGGCTATAGATAATTTATTTTTTGTTATTAGTGTTGCTAACATTAATCAAATATAACATAGTTCAAGTCTGAGTAGATTGATATGAATTGATATTCAAAATGCCATCAAGTCATTATTGCAAATGAAGTTTCTCTAACATTAGCCAATGTTTCCGTGGGTAGAGATAGTTTGTAAAACACAAGTTTAGTGAAGTATTTATTTTCTCTTCAACAGTCACAGTAAAATGTCTGACTTCATTGAAAGTGAGGCAGAAGAATCTGATGAGGAGTTGTTTGAGGGGTCAGAGGAGACCCAGACAAAGGAACAAAAGCATTCTAAAGCAAATGATGGTATGTAAGATGCATGCATCAATCCATTAGGTTTTTCCTTGCAGATCATAAAAACAGACAGATTATGGGTAGATACAGCAGAAACCAGCCATGTACTAGTATCTTGGACATGATGAACTTGATTTACCACTTTAGATGAGGAAGAGGAAGAAGAGAACACTGAGGACCAGGATGAACACGGGAATCTTCGGGGTCTGATTGACGATGGCGTTGACCAGGAGGAAGAGGAGGAGGATGAAGGGAAGAGAGAAAGAGATAGTGACTCAGGGGAAGAGATTGGCCACCGTAAGAGAAAGAGAAGTAAGTGGGCATCTTGATCCCTCTTTCTACAAAACAATGCAATTTAGCAACTCATTGGCCTCTGCATCTTATTTAAGATCTCATGTCTTCTTTGATTTGTCTACAGACTATGATGACCGGTTGGATGATGATGATATTGATCTCATTGAGGAGAATTTGGGAGTCAAAGTGAAGAGGGTAAATGGGAATCGCAGTGTAATCATTACAATTTTAAGGTGCTGTCTTATCCACCTCTAATGTGGAGTAGGGAACTTTTGTTGTTTTGTAAAACATGAACTCTTGGTCTGTATATTTCAGCAAAAGTTTCGGCGTTTGCGAGACATGTCTGACGATGAGGATGAGGAGGGTGATGATGATGTCCGGGAAGCTCATGAGAAGGATATGATAGCAGATGAGATCTTCATGGGAGTGGGAGGCCTGGATGAGAGTGAAGCTGTAGATTTGCCTCTTCATCCAGGCGAAGATGACGAAGAGGATGATGAAGAGTCAGGTATGGAACTGTGAAGTAACAAAAACAAACAGTTATTATTATGCGAAGTCTTAAAACGGTGTAATTCACAGTAATACAATTCAAAACTTTAACTTTTAAGACATTGATGACTTTATCGTGGATGATGATGGACAACCTTTGAAGAAACCCAAATGGAGGAAGAAGTTGCCAGGATACACAGATGCGTAAGTAAAAACTATTACTATACATTTTATTAATTGGTAATTTAAGTCCCTTAATGCAATGCCTTCTCTATTCACAAAACCTGTGTGTGCTAGTCCTGTGCAGCATAAACTGGTATGTTTGCCTTCAGTTCCTTGCATCTCTTTCCACAGAGCTCTTCAGGAAGCGCAAGAGATCTTCGGAGGGGACTTTGACTTTGCAGAGTTTGACACAGAGGCATACGATGATGCAGAGGAGGAGGAGGAAGACGCGGAGGACGAGAGCTGGGACAGGCCCAAGAAGCAGACCAAGAAGAGGGTGGGCCGGCGCAGCATCTTCGAGATCTATGAGCCCAGCGAGCTGGAGAGCAGTCACATGACTGACCAGGACAATGAGATCCGCTCCACAGACATGCCGGAGAGATTCCAGGTGTGTGAAATCATCGGTTTCTAAAGTTTGTACACTTCAAAAGGTGGAGTTTGGTCAATGGGGAGATTGAGAGAGTCGGGAGCTATTTGGTCATTTGTTTTAACGTACAATATCATTTTGTTAATGATGTTGTCTGCAGCTGCGTTCCACTCGTGTGAAGCCGGCGGAAGATGTGGAGCTGGAGATGGAGGCTGAGTGGATCTACAGGAATGCCTTCTCCACGCCAACCATCTCCATGCAGGTGGATAACTCAACAGATAGGCATGCTGGCAGTGACTAATAAAGAAATATGTTAATTTAGCGTTTGCTTATATCCAAAGTGCCATACAGACTGATTGGAACCCTGTTGATCTGCAGTCAAATGCGCTAACTACTAAGCTATACCTATCTCCTATTTATGTAGAAACATATCCAGTGTATGTGGAAATGATGTTTCTAATGACTGACTTGCACTTGTATCCCTCTTATAGGAGAATACAGACTATTTGGATAGAGGTCCAACCACCAATTTCAGTAGAAAAGGTCCCAGCACCATTCAGAAGATTAAAGAGGCACTGAACTTCATGAGAAACCAACACTTTGAGGTACTGTTCACATACTGACCACATCTTATTTTATGTTTTGTTAAGCTTAAATATTGTATTTGTGTTCAGTGAGTGAGATAAAGCAAGTGTTTGTTTTTTACACAACCAAAAAAAACAAGTAGGGATGGAGTGTACGTCTGGGAAGAATCAAATACATTAAAACATCTGTCCTATTGTAGGTTCCATTCATAGCATTCTACAGAAAAGAATATGTGGAGCCAGAGCTCAACATTAATGATCTGTGGAAGGTCTGGTTGTGGGACGAGAAGGTAAAGGATAGAACTAGATTCATAATCTCTTCACTTCATAACTACTCATTGTCTGTAGAACTTCAGTGAGGACTCTCTTGTGTTCCCAGTGGACACAACTGAAGACTCGCAAACAGAACCTGACGCGCCTGTTCCGGAAGATGCAGGCCTATCAGTTTGAGCAGATCTCCGCAGACCCAGACAAGCCCCTGTCTGATGGCATACGCCCATTAGACACAGCAGATATAGAGAGGTGCTGTCAGAATTTTGTTGTTGCCCATTCATTAAAGCAAGATCAATTGATCACTTTTTGTATCAAGGTTCCGCTAGGATCCAATAGGTGTGGGTCAATCTTACTAATTAACCTCAAACAGTCACAGTGTCAGTGAGAGTTGCAAACCCGTTATCCTGGATCAGTTACGGGTTACATTGTAATAGCTTTTTGTCTCGCCAGACTCAAGGATGTTCAGTCCTCTGATGAACTGAGTGACGTGTACAACCACTTTCTCCTGTATTACGGCCGGGATATCCCAAAGATGCAGAATGCGGCTAAGTCCAGCAAGAAGAAGCTGAAGAAAACGAAAGAAGTGGATGAAGATGGTAGAGTTGTTTAAATGATATTAGGTCAAATTGGCAAGCAAGGCTCTGTAGAATTCAGGCCCTCGGTGAAGGCCAAATGTCATGTCTCCCTCTAGGGTTGGAACAGGAGCCGGAGGAGCAAGAGGAGGAGGTGGTGCCACAGTCAAAGGGGCCGGACCTGAAACTAGCATCTCGCAGGGACATGAACAGTATCTGTCAGAGTGCAGGACTTGGTGACTAATTCTATCACGTCCACTAGGTGTCAGTAGCAACACTTAATACAGACCTGGAGAAATATACCACATACCGGTACACAACTTGACAGATACATTTTTTGACGATCTCTCCAATTAGATGGTCTGGCAAAGAAGTTTGGTTTGACTCCGGAGCAGTTTGGTGAGAATCTCCGTGACAGTTACCAGCGTCACGAGACTGAGCAGTTTCCCGCGGAGCCCCTGGAACTGGCCAACGATTACATCTGCAGGTCAGCCCCTGGCACTGCAGTCACTGCATACACATACAGACAACCACATACACAGACATGCCTTTGCTTGATAACCTATTTCAACCATCTACTCATATCCAAATCGCTGTGTGTCTGCAGCCAGTTCAGCACAGCCGAGGCAGTACTGGAAGGCACCCGTTACATGGTTGCCATGCAGATCGCTCGTGAGCCTCTGGTCAGACATGTGCTCCGACAGACATTCCAGGAGAGGGCCAAGATCAACATCAAACCCACCAAGAAGGGCAAGAAGGTAAAAACATGTCTGCAGTTACACATTGTATCGTAGGTGTAATAACGACTCACATGTCACAGCATGCAGATATGGAGTGGACATATATTTTCATAAAAATACACAGTATAATGTTTATCATATTAGATTGCCTTTTTTTTTAGATTGTTTTAGATATTAGATTGTTTTCGTTTTGAAGGATGTGGACGAGGCCCATTATGGCTACTCTTTCAAGTACCTGAAGAACAAGCCTGTGAAAGAGTTGAATGGAGACCAGTTCCTCAGAATGTGTCAGGCAGAGGAGGAGGGGGTCCTGACCATCAACATCTGTATTGACCTATTAGGAGTGAAGGGGTAATTATAACATCTTGTACTGATGTACAAATGATTGAGTGTAAGTATAGTCCTGGGATTAGTGTCTGTCTTATCTATGCTGGGCAGATACGGAGATCAGACATACTTTGAGGAGATCAAGCAGTTTTACTACAGAGATGAGTTCAGCCACCAGGTCCAGGAGTGGAACAGGCAGCGCACGCTTGCCATTGAACGCTCCCTCAAGCAGTTCCTGTACCCTCAGATGGGAAAGGAGCTGAAGAACAAGCTGGTCGCTGAGGCCAAGGAGAGCATCACAAAGGTGGGAGCCTTCTATTGAAAACATGGAAGTTTAAACTGCGAGATCTATCACAATGAGGCGGTGGAGGCTCAAAGTCGTTTTTTACCCTTTATTTTGATGTAGTACTGATATAATGCTTGAATTGATGACTTATTTTCTTATTCTGGCACAAAGCAGGCTTTTCAGAGCATTGATTGTGTATGAGTGACAATATTATAATAGTGGTTGCCCGCCCCTCAGGCCTGCAGCAGAAAGCTGTATAACTGGCTGAAGGTGGCGCCCTACCGGCCCGACCAGCAAATGGAGGAGGATGAGGAGGAACTGATGACAGAGGCCCAGGGCAAGGGTATCCGGGTACTGGGAGTGGCCTTTTCTTCCAGCAGGTACAGTCCCTGTGTCACTACCTGAACTTAGACCCATGGAGCAATTTAACACCCATGTAGAGACTAATAACCTGAAAATGACTGTTTTCAGAGACGCCCCGGTGTTCTGTGCCCTGGTGAATGGAGATGGGGAGGTGGGAGATTTCCTGAGGCTCCCCTACTTCCTGAAGAGGAGGAATGCGTGGAGGGAGGATGAGAGGGAAAAAAAGGTAGATTTCGAAAGTCTTGTGTCAGATCACTATCCAATGATGTGAAGCAATCTGTTTCCTGACACTTGTGTCGTAACACTAATGCAAGTAGCATGATCTTTAGATACAAGATATCGACAACCTGAAGAAGTTCCTGAGCACCAAGAAGCCTCACGTCATCGCCGTGACCGGAGAAAACAGGTTCCCCTCTTCTCATATCCTCCTTGTTTCTGAATAGTATGAGGCTAACTTAAATAACTCTTCTTGATCACTTTCTTCTTTTCTTTGTCTACCGTCTCTGTAGAGATGCCCAGATGGTTATTGAGGATATCAAGCGTGCAGCCAGTGAACTGGAACAGGAGTCCTCCTTCCCTGCTATAGGCGTGGAGCTGGTGGACAACGAGCTAGCCGTGCTCTACATGAATAGCAAGAAATCTGAGGTGACATACCCAACCCAGATTAACTTTCTCTCGCCACATAAAATTAGCATTCTTACTTTGTAACCCGTTTTAAAAAAAATCTGGAAATGTGCTTGTGCGTAGGCAGATTTTCGGGACTACCCCCCTCTCCTGAGACAAGCTGTGTCTGTGGCAAGGAAGATCCAGGATCCCCTGGTGGAGTACGCCCAGGTGTGCAGTAGTGACGAGGACATCCTCTGTCTCAAACTCCATCCTCTACAGGTAATCATTACACTCTCAATAACCACATTCAGATTAGACAAACATCAAAACAAACTGGTCACGCCTCAATGACCCCTACCTCTATGAGCATGTTTATTGTACGAGTCAGACTGTCGTCTGCCCTTGCCCTCGCCCTCTCCCACCCCTCCCCTTCCTCCAGGACCATGTAGTGAAGGAGGACCTGCTGAACGCACTGTACTGTGAGTTTATTAACCGGGTCAACGAGGTGGGCGTGGACGTGAACAGGGCCATTGCCCACCCCTACACCCAGAGCTTGGTCCAGTATGTCTGTGGCCTAGGGCCCAGGAAAGGTGCCCACCTGCTCAAGGTAAACCAACACTGCATTGTACAAGTCATTGGTTGGAAGGCTAAATAGCCTCTTATGGCTACCCTCTCATCTTATGTAGGCCTTTTAAGTTCTAGTTATTTTTATGTAGTTTGACTCATTCAGGTCTTCTGACTAGCTACCGCAGCTTCCGCGCTAATCTGTGGTTGCAGATCCTGAAACAGAACAACACCCGTCTGGAGAACCGCACGCAGCTAGTTACCATGTGTCACATGGGGCCCAAAGTCTTCATCAACTGTGCCGGCTTCATCAAGATCGACACAGCGTCTCTGGGAGACAGGTCAGATTCAGTACAGGGTATTTCTACAGACAAATATGGGGATGATACCCGTCATAGCACGGGAAATATCACATCATCCATCCAACTAGAGTTAAGTTCAATGTATGAAAGAAAATTGAAGAACTAAGTAGAACTATTGACGTTAAACTAAATCATCCCACTGTCTCTCCGCAGCACCGACTCCTACATCGAGGTTCTGGATGGGTCCCGGGTGCACCCGGAGACATACGAGTGGGCGCGCAAAATGGCAGTGGACGCCTTGGAGTACGACGAGTCAGCAGAGGACGCCAACCCTGCAGGAGCCCTGGAGGAGATCCTGGAGAACCCGGAGCGCCTCAAAGACCTGGACCTGGACGCCTTCGCAGAGGAGCTGGAGAGACAGGTCAGTGTGGCGGGAGAAGGGCGGCCACATTTACATTGGGCGGCCAAGACAACGCAACACATCCTGGTGACAGTACTTCCTGTCTGAGGCTGCCCTTGTCCACAGGGCTACGGCAACAAGGGAATAACACTGTACGACATCCGTGCCGAGCTGAGCTGCAGGTACAAGGACCTGAGGTCCACCTACAGGGGCCCCAACACAGAGGAGATCTTCAACCTGCTGACCAAAGAGACCCCCGAGACCTTCTACATAGGTGAACTGCTCCCTCTCGGACTCTATTTGAGCCTCACCGCTGTGTGATGGTCTGTGTTTCATCGCGTCTCCCAGATGTTTGTTTATGCTCGGGCTGTGCTTCTCCTTCTCCAGGTAAACTGATCACCAGTGTGGTGACGGGCATCGCCCACAGACGTCCCCAGGGTGAGAGCTATGACCAGGCGATCAGGAATGACGAGACTGGTCTGTGGCAGTGTCCCTTCTGTCACCAGGACAACTTCCCTGAGCTAAGCGAGGTGAGGTGGACTCCCTCCCCTGGACCTAAGAGCACAATCTCTCTGTAAATGCTGCCTGTGCTGTGTATTTCCCAGACTTCTGCTGGGAGACCAGATTCAGTGGGCTGCACTGCAATATAGTCTCCTGTAAATGCGGGCCAATCTTTCAGCAGCCTAAAACAACTCATGTTTTCCCATGCAGGTGTGGAATCATTTTGACAGTGGCTCCTGCCCCGGGCAGGCTATTGGGGTGCGCACCCGCACGGACAATGGGGTCACTGGCTTCATCCCCACCAAGTTCCTCAGTGACAAAGTGGTGAAGCACCCTGAAGACAGAGTCAAGGTGTCTGTGTTCTTTCCCTAAAATATCGACTGAACGCAGTTTCACATTTCAATACCGCTACCTAGGTACTGAGTTGTGTAGATGTGCTTTTGACGTGTGTAGTTATCGATGTGTGCTGGTTTCCAGGTGGGTATGACAGTGCACTGCAGGATCATGAAGATCGACATAGAGAAGCTGAGTGTAGACCTGACCTGCCGCACGTCAGACCTGTCAGACAAAAACAACGAGTGGAAGCTTCCCAAAGACACCTACTATGACTTTGACCTGGAGACGGATGATGTGAAGCAAGAGGAGGAGGCCAAGAAGAAACAGCAGAGAACAAGTTTGTTTCTGCAGATTGAAAAAAAGTGTCAAGCATAGGTCTCTCAATGTTTAGGTTTTTATTGTCCAGGTTGTTGTGTGGGTCATTGATATTTGCGATCGTATTTCATCGGTTTTCATCAAGTTTTCATGCATAGTATTTCAGACTTGACTACCGCTTGAACTGTACTCTCTCCCTCCCTTTAGCCTACATCAAAAGGGTCATCGCTCACCCCTCCTTCCACAACATCAACTTCAAGCAGGCAGAGAAGATGATGGAGTCGATGGACCAGGGGGATGTCATCATTCGTCCCAGCAGCAAGGGAGAGAACCACCTGACCGTCACCTGGAAGGTGGCTGATTGTATCTACCAGCACATTGACGTGCGTGAGGAAGGGAAGGAGAACGCCTTCAGTCTCGGACACACCCTCTGGATAAACAATGAGGTGAGGTGACCCCTGGAAAACAGTTTAATCAAATGGTACATGTCTGTATAAATGTGCACATGTAATTTGGGGTATGGCTTGATTTCTTTATTCTCAGGAGTTTGAAGATCTCGATGAAATCACAGCCCGATTCGTTCAACCAATGGCTGCGTTTGCTCGTGATTTGCTTGGTCACAAGTATTTCCAAGAATGCAGTGGTGGAGACAGAAAGGTTATTAATTCCATTTTTAGGATATGTGTGTGTAAATGATTCTGTAGGTGGCTTCAGCCCATGCGTCTTCTAGAAGGTGAGTGTGACAAAATACAAATTAAACACAATAATTTTCACGCCTTGTTCAATAATCATTTGTTGCGGGACCTCCTGTTTCATTGAATTACAGAAAATGGAGGAGGTCCTCGTGAAAAGCAAGAAGGAGAAGCCTACATTCATCCCCTACTATGTGTCGGCCTGTAAAGAGTTTCCAGGAAAGTTCCTGCTCGGCTACCAGCCTCGCGGAAAGCCAAGGTTATCTAAAGACTGCCAACCACATCCCAACCTTTGTTGTGCTAATGAAGACCCATTCATTAAATGCATACATTTGCATAGATATAGAAACACAGGAGATGCACTTGGCTTCATTTTAGTTCCGTGTTTAATTGACACCCTGAAGAAGAAAAAAACCTTGTGTTAGACTAAAAGTGTCCCCCGTGCACCCAAATACAAATGTGTGTCAAGGCAGAAGGGAAGCATGAATTGCCCTTTGTCTTTGCTTCTAGCGTTTGCCAGGAGCAAGTGTGATTCTGGTGCTTGTTTAGGGACGGGAAAAGTGGTGGGCCAGTCAACATTAAGTCATATCAGGCATCATACTCACCATTAGACTGGCATCACCAGACCTATTTGCAAATGTTTACTAGTCTGAAACCTCTCAGGTCATTGTTGATTGGGGGCCTTGTCAAAGGCATTATCAATCATATTGTTTTTTTGCGAAGATGCCTCAGACTTTTTGTCTGAGTACAACCTGTCTTGATGCTGCTTTACCAGTGGCCTTTTATGGACTAAAAATTTGTGTTTTGAAGTAACAGAACGCCACTGCAGGAAGGGTGGCTAGACCCAACTACTAGGGCAAATCAAACATGAGCTTGCAGATTCATCTGGTTCCCAGGCTAACTCTCCCTCTGAGGAACATCTCCTGTTGAAAAAGAAGTCATTGTTGTGTAATGGATGAGTGTCATAACCCTGTCTTTCAGGATTGAGTTCGTCACCATCACGCCCGAGGGTTTCCGATACAGAGGCCAGATTTTTCCCACAGTTAACGGACTCTTCCGCTGGTTCAAGGATCATTACCAAGAGCCTGTGCCAGGTCAGAACACAGAGAAACCCTGTGTCCTTGTTCCACCTCACAATGAAAGATATGTCAGTGGGAGTTTGTGTCCACCAGTGTTAGTACTAAGTGTTGTATTTTTTCAACAGGAGTTACACCAGGCAGTAGCACCAGAACAAGAACCCCAGCCTCCATTAATGCCACGCCAGCCAATATCAATATTGCAGGTCTCTTCCTGTTTCCGTCTGTAAAAAAAAAAATGAGATCATTTCAGATTACAAGGCAGCTATTGTGATCTATTGTGAATAAGTCACCGTGCATTGCTTCCATGTCTTTTGTCGACCAGACCTGACTCGAGCAGTCAGTGCCCTCCCACCCAACATGACCTCTCAGATGTTCAATGCCATCGCTGCGGTAACCGGCCAGGGTGGGCAGAATTCCAACACCACCCCGGCTCAGTGGGCATCCAGCCAGTACGGCTACAGTGGGAGCAGCACCGGCGGAGGGGGCAGCAGCAGTGCCTACCACGTATGTTTGGAGTAACATAGAACTTTAGTCAAAACCCCAGGGTCTACAGAGAGACGAGTACTAACCCTAACATTCCCTTGACAGGTGTTCGCCACCCCAGCCCAGCAGCCCATAGCTACTCCACTCATGACACCCAACTACTCCTACACCACACCCAGTCAGCAGGCCAGCGTCACCACCCCCCAGTACCCCAGCAGCACCCCTCACTCCTCCCATGGACACCGCCCATCCTCCTCCACACCTTCCTCGTCCTCCTCCCGACACAGGACACCACAGGCTAAGTAAGTTACAGATTCCTACAGAGCAAATATATATATATTAGGGAAGCCTGTATGAAGTTTGAATCTCTCGTCTCGAATAGAAATGAACTTTATTCTTTTGTTTTCTCTGGTGCAGGGCGACCTCACACACAGCCGTTGACTGGGGCAAAATGGCAGAGCAATGGCTGCAGGAGAAGGAGGCAGAGCGTAAGAAGCAGAGGCCCAGAGTGACCCCACGGCCCTCCCCCAGCCCCATGATCGAGAGCACACCCATGTCCATAGCCGGAGACGCCACGCCCCTCCTGGATGAGATGGACCGCTAGACCATGAGGTGACTTTCTTCCAGTCTCGCTTCCACCTGTTTCTACTGTACATGAACTGGTTGAACTCGTATTAAATCCATTCCACTGCTACTAAGCAACCCCGAAAGATTAAAGAGCAGGATAAGCTGATGTTGACCAACATGGACATGTGAATTCATATGAGATAACTCTCATAGGAAATGGAATTAAAAACTGCACAGTCCTTCCAGGAATAGAGAATGCGTCAGGAATTTTAAAATAGGCAAGTACCATCCTCTGTGTTCCATAACTTGTCATTCTGTTCCCATGGTGGAATTTCACAGGAAACAAAGAAAGTGCATGCTTTGTTGGAATCAGACTGTAAGCTTATTAACTTCAAATGCATGCAAATACAACAATAAAAGCACTGTATGTGAATAGCACTCAGAGGTTACTATAACTTCATGATAACAATCTTACATTGAGTTCTATGACTGCAATTATTGTGCCCAAGTATATTTTTTCAGACATCTTTGCCTCATTGCTACAGTATGCTGTTGTTCGTCTGAATGACTAGCCTTTTATATATTTTAACTGTTCTGGTGCTGCTTAGTTGTGTGGGCTGTGATGTTGACACGAATACACTTTATTGCATAGTAGATGAAAAATGAAAGAAACTGTAAAGTATTAGAAAGAAATGTCAAAGAATGGATCAAATCTTTAGCACTTTCACCATTAGGTGTTTTTAACCTTTTTTGTATTTTTAAAAGCATTGCATAAGCAAACATGTTTTGGTCAATAATCTATATCAACTGTGATTTAAAAACATACAGTATTTACATTAGTTACTTTGCAATTATAAGTATTTCACTGTGATCCAGTATCAATTAGAAAAGATAATACATTTTGTTTGGCGCCTATTTAATTGAAAGATGTACTGTATTGTTTGTACTCTAAATATCTGTGTACTCATCTATCCCATCTCATCTATTTTCATTACTCATCATGTGCTGATGGAGCCCACCAATAAAAGAGTCAATGTATAACCAGACAACGGGATATGTGTTCTGCAACGCTGTTGTGTCAGGCTAGTGTGGCCCTACCTCTTACATACCCCTGACAAAGTATTGCTGCTTACTCAATATTAGTTCAATTTGTGTTACTTACCTGGCCAAGCTATTCTGAATACTTTTGTCTGCTGTGAGAATATGAAACCTGGATCTGTATCATAGTACTCTCCTCTTGAACTTAATGTAGTTATAACAAGGTAATATTATACATTATGAGAGAGATCCTTGCTAATAGTTCTCTGAATATCTCAAGGTGCCAGTCACATTTAGTTAAATTCCTCTTAGTTGCAAGCATGTGGGAATCAGCTGATAAGGGATTTGATGCTCTGCTGTGGGTGTTACAACCCCTAATTTGCTGCCTGGGGGGATAGTGTGCCAAGAGGGCCTATAATCCAGAGATAAGAATGTAACCCCTTTTTCACTCAAAACCTTTAAGTCGCATTGAAGGGGACCAGCAGGGCCAGTCTCCCAAAGAACAAAGGGCATAGTAAATAATCTTGGAATGTGCAGGTCTGTTGGTGTGTATAGTATGGCTAGCATTGTTTGCAGAAAAGTATACCTAAGCAGGTTTACTGTTAAGCAGATAAAACACAGCATTTCCCCCTCAAGATTTAACATTCCTTGCTGTGTGAATAGTGACAAAGCAATTTGCTGTCAGGCCCATGACCTTAATGTGTTACATTCACACAATCACCAATTTAAATCAATATACTAAAATATGCAGCGTTTAAATATTTTATTAATCTATTTTGTAGGCATACATATTTCTATACATAATACTGATCCCCCAATCACGTTGATATGATTACTGTGAAAAATGGCTATAATGTTGATTCGTCAAATATCACAGATAAAACAACTAGTCAGCATTGCAACTTTTCCTAGTCAATAGATTGGCTGGTCATATAAGATGGCAATGCAGTCTATCATTCTATGCTAGCAGCATGTTAAGTATAGTTTCAGGGCTGTTTGTTGGAAAGCCTTGTTTTTCTTCTTCTCTTCCAACCTAGTTGCTCTTCAGCCTTCTGTAAAATGGATTGGATAAGGCTCATGGACGGTGTGCTGGGCTGTGCAGTGTAGAGGACCTGCTCAATGCCATCTTTCAACTCTTCAATCTCAGCATCTTCAGAGGGCATAGTTTGGAGTCTCAGCCTTGCAGTCGTCTTTGTTCTAGGATCAGTTTCATTGTCATTATGAGGTGTAACGCCTACATTAAAAACAGCTGGACTGTTTTTTTTTCTTCTTTTTTTGCGCTCTCCCTCTCTTGACCCGTGTCCTCCTGCAGTGAGAACGAGAGTTCCAGCCGTGGCAGTGAGACGCCCGCGTTTACCATCGTTCTCCACGGCGACCAGCCCCATGGTGGAGGTGGGAGGAACGGTCAACACAGCAGGGCATTCAGTAGCAGACAGCACTGACATGGTTTCTTCAGAAGCGCTCTGGGGAGATGTGGTGTCAGCCAAAAGGGGGAGTACAAGTTTTTTCCTTCTTTTTCTCCCCTCTCGCTCTTTTGATCGTTGCCTTTTGTTTTGGTGGGCATTCAATGTAGAGGTTGCAGCTGTTGTGGTAGAGGAAGCAGCACTAGTTGTAGTAGCACGAGTTGTAGCAATAGTTGCAGCAGTAGAAGTACTAGCAGTAGTAGTAGCTCTAGTTGAGGTAGTTAAAGGTGACATATCACTATCATTTTCTGGTCTGTGAGAGTCAAGGTCCGTTGCCGTTTTAACAGTAGTGGGAGTTGGGCTGCCTATAATCGTTCTAAACTCATCTTTAGTGGAATGCTGAGCCGCAGCCTCCTCAATAGGAGAAGAGGAGGTGATTCTCCTTCTTTTATTTCTGTTTTTTCTCTCTTTTGACCTGTGTCTTTTTCTTTTGAGGGGAGCCACAATGGGAGCGCGGGCATGGATTGTGGTAGGTCCCAACCTTTGTTGCTCCGGCTGCTCTGAGGGGACCGTTGGAGTGCTGCTCTGTACGACTGAAGTGTCTGTGGTCTTGACCGGGAGTTCCTGGTCAACGGCATTGTGGGTTGTAGCTTGTTCTGGAGGAAAAGTTGGAGATATGTGGTTGCGGTTTTTCCTCCCTTGTCTTGGCCTCAACCTCTTCTGTTGCATAGTTGTGGGGATGCTGATTGTCACAGAGAGGAGTTCTGTTTGCTTGTTCTCTGTGTGGGCTTGGGTATCCAGCTTAAGCTCCTTCTTCACAGGACTGGTTGGGTAGATTGAGGTAGTGATTGAGGCATTTTCCTCATCTGTCATTGGTTGATCTTTCATAACATCATTGGACGGCTCCTCTTTACCCCCTAGATCTATCATACAATTTACATTCCTGTTAAACTGAACAACTTTACTTGGCTCATCAACAAAGTTACTCTTATTATCGACCTCCTCTGCCTTGCTGCTTGTAGGTGTACCTGGGGCTGCCTCCTCGGCTTTGGAGATGGATTCGACCCTCTGCTTTCTCTTTCTCCCTCGACCCTTAGTCTTCTTTTTTTTGTTTTTGTTTTTCTCTGAATTCTTCTTCTTCTTCTTCTTCTCAGAGGACTCCGCCTCTCCTTTGGCAGCTTCAGTGGTCGAACTTTGAGACGTGGACACAGTAGCGAGAACTTTGATGAAGTCCTCAGCGGCCGTGACCACGTTACTAAGGGACGGTTCCTCAGGACCCGTGGTCTGGGAGCCTGACACTGGAGGCTCTGTTGGACCCTCCGGTCCGTCCTGCTCTAGTCCTGATTTATTGGACTCTTTCTGTTGAGGAGGAGCCAAGGTCAATACGTCAATAACGTCAATGCCTCCAAAGTCGTATGGAATGGACTCTTTTGCCACTGCAACAGGCATCTTCTCGTACTTTTTACACCTTTTGAATTTGAAAGAAGAGTAAGACATAAAAGATAGTTGATTAGGCATCCGTACGTTCACCATTAGAAAGTAAAGAAATTCACTTAAAACCGTTTGAACTTGTTGTGGAATCTCCATAAATACTTACATGCCATACCAGTGCCTCTCAACACATTGCTCCTCATACATGAACTCAAAGCAGGGTACCTCCATGACATTGAAGAAAGCCTGTCCCACCACCCTGGATGAGGAGTCATTCACTTTCCTCAGACAGTCCTTCATCCTGCAGCATGTGACAGAGAAAACTACTCACTCAATGTCTCTAGCTTGTCCAGGCTGACCAGTAAGTCAAATTGTATTTTATTTCAATCTCTGTTGGGAGAACCACCCCTCTCTCTCTCACACACACACACTCACTCACGCATTATCGCAGTCACAGTGAGAAATGGAAAGCCACTTGAAATTTGTGTAGCCATATTTTGAGGAGAACGCATGGATGACATGGGGGCAATGGTCATGAACACGGCAACAACTGTCGGTCTCAGCGAATACCCCTGAGGAAGTACAAGAGCAAAGCATCTATGAGTGCACAACATGGGTGGGTAAATTAATAAAGTCTCCTTTTTTAACTCAGCAACATGATCTATACTTTTAATATAAAATGTTCTCCCTACCCAGTTGATTAACATCATCGGCGATGTTGCCTGCACCGCACCAAAGTGTCCCAGGATAAGTAAATCCTCGCTTGGATCTGCTTAACACCTTGTCTTCATCTTTTTGATCCTGTATCGGTCGTGCATTCATATTTTTGATGACTCTTTTGCGCTCCGTTTTCCTCTGAAACTCTTGACAGTTGGCTTTGGCATCCGCCAAGTGAGCAAAACTCGTTTCGAAATTTTCTAATTTGGTCGTTTGATCCTTCAGTCCCAATCTGCAAATATGCATGAAAGACTTCACCTGCATTTGGTTCACTGTCACCGAGCAGTCCACGAGTTTTCCGGCTGGGTCACGCACGGAACTCACCTCTTCAACTCCATCTGATACTTGGTAAAGGTAATTCTCTCCTATTACAGACATTTTAGCACAGAATGTGCTGTTGAGCATGAGAAACATTGCCTTTGCCTCTTTTCCTCCATCTAGAGAGTAGGTTAGGAATTCTCCTTTGACAAAGTTTCTGTCCAGGTAAGACAGGAATACAAAAAACACAGACCACATTATGGCAGGTGGCCCTTTTTTTGCACCATGCGCCCAAAGACAGTAGCCTGTTACTATTCTCCCACGCCCTTGTATCCACCGGCTTTTAAAGCGACACTTGAAGTGGTGTGATTATAAATACGATGACTGACATTGCTGGGAGGGGTTTGTCATCCACATTAACCCCTTCAGTGGACGTGTAAAATCCTTTGACGCTTTCAGTTTGACAGTAGGATCTGGAGCAATATTGGCATTAAATATAGGATAATGGGCACATCATAAAATACATGAATAGCCAACAAGTTTAATATCGATTAATATAACAGTTTATTACAAATACATATAATATGACCGGCACATCAAGATGATGGATAGGGGGGTGTAGAAAAGGTGTTGGAAAAAATGCCAAGCTGTGCATTTATTTTCTAAAACAGCTGCAAACAAAATTAGCACGGTTTAATCTACATTTATTTTGCCTAAAATTCAAGATGAATGGTGTGTGAACTAGCAACGACTTCTTCGTAAATTGACCGCAAGTTACCTCCCCACCCCCCACCCCTTTTCCCAAGAAGTCGAGATTTATTCCAGTGGAGGAGGTTCTTGTGGTGCTTTCCATGGTAACGAGGATGGGGTGATTCCTCTAAACCAAGAGATTGGACATCTTGCAAATTCCACAAAGGGTTTTGCATTGTTGATGAGTGACTGAATAAGAAAGTAGTAAAAAAAATGAAGCGGAAAGGCTCACAAGTGTGCACGCAATAATAATTGGTACCTGCTATCGGAATCAATTAAGGACGTGTTTGAAGATGCAAAGTTGTAGCTCACAAATTTTGTGCACAAAAGTAGCTAAGCAGCTAATAAGCCAAATCTGAATAGCCTTTTCCCAGTCGTCTTAACAAGAAATTCCAGTAATTAACCTTCTAAAAAACAATCTTTAGAGCTCAATTTTAGGTTAGAAATTGGTGCTATGATTTTCAATTTGCATCCCATGCAAGTGTTCACACTCCATTAGGCTTGTAGGGATCATGTGCAACGAGTCGGCAAACTATAAATCACCCCAATGTTGTCACATTGTTGGCTTGGTTGGCTTTGCAAAGCACTCTCGAGAAGCGAATGTTTGAGGGCGGAGTGAAGTGATGCAAAGTCACCAGAGGGAACATTCGACCAAACCTGGGCAGCAAAACGCGGGTTACAAATGCTCAGTGAGGATTTACCGGCAAACTCTTGTAACCTTTGTAATCCCTGGGTGCTCCAAATAAAGTGGGATTTAAATCAACTAGTGCTACATTTTTGTCGGCCATTATTGACGGCTCTGTGGAGAGCAGTTTGGCTTGCCATCAGTGATAGGCTACATGCTCTCTAAACAGAAAAGATAACCGACTCATACTACTAAAATGCTTTATGGCACAGATATGTCACAGTTGTTCACACGGACATAGCCTAGCCAACATTATTAACTTGGTGGACAGGCGGACAGCTGTGAGACCGAAAGACTATTGTAATTGTAAGAGTTTTGTAAACTTTCTTGACCATTTGTTACCATGTTGCGATGTTCTTTTAGGTGTGGTGTGATAGTGACAATTTTTGCCTCTTGGAAATACCAAGTTAAAGGACAACCTGTTTAAATGAAAGAAAGAAAAAATTGCAATGCTGACAAATTAAGTTGTAGCCTACTGTTTTGTAAAATATGAAACATAAAGAAACGAATTACATCCGGTAGCCTTGAAGGTTTTTCATAAGGTTACATAAGCTGCAATAGCCTACTTCTCATGTGGAAAAGATGCCGCCTGGAGATACCGTAAACTGAGCCATCAGAGAAAACACTGGAAATATTGATTCAGTAAATAATTCCTAGCTGTTCAATCACATGGAACTATGCTTCTCCACATGGGCAAGTACTTTTTTCATAATAAGTAAACTTATCTCCGCAGTCATGAATAGTATAGCTGTGTCATTCACGCCCCCGTGGAATCTGATCGTGGTCGTCTGCAGATTCCCAGGCAGACTAGTCCTCCCCACCCAGACTTCTCCTGAAGATGGACCCTCTGGCGCTTCCAAAAGACAGAAATAGAGGCTGGTACCTCTCATTAATGGCACCAAACACCAAAGGATCAAACTTTGCCTGGCTTGACCCATCAAGGCTTTACTGTAACGCCCAGGTAGGCTTCAATAAATGTGACCCTGTGCGTTCTGGTTTGTCACAGCAACGTGAATGAGCACAGATGCTATTGAAGGCAATAACTGTCCATACAAACCGTGGTTGAGAGTCGGTTGTAGTTGATTGTGTGCAGAAACGCTAAACTGCATTAATAGAACTTTATCTTGATACAAAACCATAAAAGTCTTGTTCATGTATTCTCTATATTTCATCCCAGGCTCTTTCAGATTGTGTGCAGGACCTTCTCTGTCCATTCCAGAATGAAACTATCGACCTAGTTGCGGGTATAGATGCAATGGGATTCATCTTAGGTAAAGATAAAGACAATATAATTATTATCTATACTTGATTTGCTGGTTCAATGCAGTCATGAAAACGTTTCCAAGCACAGGCTTGCTAAATTGAGCAGGGAACCCAACACTTTGAGAGACTAAATTTAGAGTTACAGATTTAGGCCATGCAGCTGTGTCTAAAGGAGAAGCAGAAAACACACATATTTGAAATGTTCAACAACAATGTTAATGGATCTTAAAGTGGTTTATTGGCTGTTTCCAGGGTCGGCAGTGGCCGCCACACTAGGAAAAGGCTTCCTGGCTATCCGTAAGTCAGGACACCTGTGTATAGAAACGCAGAGTCAGAAGTACAGCGACTACTCTGGCAGGGAAAAATTAATGGAAGTAAGACTGGATGTGCTAAAACCAGGTGAGCAATTTCATTTTCTTAAAATCCCCCCATTTAGTTACTTTAGTTACACTTTGTTTATTTGGTGAATATATTGTTCCTTTTTGGTGACTGTTCAAACAGCAGTGGAGCCTGTTAGGTCCAATGTTTCAGATGAGGAAAAAAAGGATGACAACAAAGTTTCTTACTTCTGCTTGACCATCAGTGTGGTAACAGATGGTATACAGTGGATTGACAAGCTTAATGAACCCTGCAACACACATCACGTGGTGCCAAGACTGTATGGGCCCAATTAGTAATTCTGTCATGGCAAAGCAATCCTAATTTCCTGTGGCACAATGCCCCCCAGTGTTGGCAAGAAGGAACCGACAAGCATAAGGAGAATATTTGTGCCTGGAACACCATGTCCTCTCCAGGGGACTTTGTATTCACTGGTTGTCAGTTTGTCCTACTCAGTTTGACTGCCTGCTGCACCATGTGACTTTAAGGCTGAACTGACATAAGTGACAACTGCACTAACAGTGGTCTTCCTGTGACAACAGGCCTTCGGGTCCTGATTGTAGACCAGTGGATAGAGACTGGAGGTACCATGAAGGCTGCCTTACAACTGGTGGAGAAGCAAGGAGCCACTGTTGTTGGTCAGTCAGTGTGTAGCCCTATCAGTACTTATGTATGCTCAATGTGGGTAGGAAAAGTCCTGTTCTCTGTAAGAATCCAAACTAAAAATATAAACTATAAACTTTTGAGTCTGCTCTTCTTAAGTAGCGTTTTGTAAATTAATGTTAGTTACTTTATATGTGTTTTGTAACTTTAGGTGTAACTGCTGTGGCTATTGAGAACAGCGAGGGAGGGAAGTGGATCAAAGACCATTACAAATACTCTCACTGCATCCCAGAGGAACTTCAGAGTCAAATTGATGAACAATATCTAGATTCTTTCAAAAGCTTCAAGAGTTAAACCCTTACACGCTTCATTTCCAAGGAAATTTATTTAACACTAATCTATACTTTTCAAAATCCAGTTTTTATATACTAGGACAGATATCCACCAACCATCTCTGGAGGCGGGGAATGACTCCTCCCAAAGTTTCTTTAACTTCTCTGGAGTTTTCTTGGGAGTATTATCTTGTCTTCCTTTATGGTTTAGGATGGTTATATGTGCCGATCTATGAAGCCCTCTATGACATTGCATGTGAAAAGGGCAATCAAATTGAATTTGATCTGAAATGTTTAATACATTTATTGATGTGATGGTACTGTTACTCCTGTATTACAAGTCTAATTAAGCAATGTTATACTGTACCTTTTATAAAAACATTACTTTGGAATAAGTTGTACTGGAACTGTATACAAGTTATTTATTGATGTATTTGGCCAGTAAAAATGTGTTGGTATAAAAGTGATTAAAACAATATGTTTGATCCGAAAATCAACTGAACTAAAAAGGTACCTTGAAGAACATTTGAAAATCTATAAATTATGCTGATCTCTCCCAGTGCCGCTATTAAAATATTGTGTCTAAGCAAAATATTACAATTGTGCAGATACTTTTCTAATACAAAGCAATGCTGTTATACATTTTAGTTTCAAAGAAATAATAATTGTCCATATGCCTTTTACGGCCATACCACAAGGAAAAGACCACTGAAATACTAGAAAGCGTAATAACACCAGGGAATGAATGGATCATAACTGGGCAAGATGAAAAAGCAGCACCACAGGAAACCACATCCAACTGAGGACTATTCTTTCCCAAGCCAGCACAAATTCAGTTTGAATGTCTGTGAAAGCAAACCCCAATGTTCTGGCTGTCAGCTCTCACTGCAGCATTCCATGTGTTTGGGAGTGGTAGAGGGGATCTCAGGTTCACGTTTGGACTTGGGAAAATGTTCCCTTTGGCTTGTGTACAGTACCATCATCTCACTGGTGCTTCTCTCTACTGACAACAGTTGGGCTGTTTCTTCTTCGATGCTGAATTCGGGTTTTTGGAATTACTGTTAATTTCTAAAACAGAATGAGAGCATACTTGCATTGTGACTATTTCAGACAGCTGAATTGATTCATTCCGGACATAGCAATAAGCTAAAAAACCAAACAATTGTAGATCTGGATACTCACCGACAATATCGCCAATCTTCCTCAATCCACTTTTCTCTAACTCTGCCAGAACATTGGCTTCAAATGCCAGCGATGCAACACGAAAGAAGAACTCCCTCACGTTCTCCCCTACATCAGTTCACATCACATTAGTTTTGCAACTACACAAGATAATAAGTGTTGTATTCATGTTTTGATTGAAGGAATAGCTCAGAGACTGTAAAAACAGGGTGAGAGAATCAGTTTACCTGTCAGTGACGATACTGCCCAGTATTCTGCACTTATTTCCTGCGACAGTTTGATTGCATCCTCCTCAATCTGAGAGTACCGTGCAGGAGACTGATGACATAAAACACATTTTCTTTTTAACTAACTGAAATCTGATAAACAATCTAGTAATGTAATCTACAAAAGCAGAAAACACACGTACGCTCAAGTCTTTCTTTGTGCCAACGAGAAAGAGCTGAACACTTGTAGGGTCGTTCTCTTTCAGAGCGTCCTCCAGCCACTGCCTGTGGAGTAACATTAGTTTGACATTTGTATTAACCATTTAACCAAACATACATTTAATGTTTTGTTATTATACGCCATAAAATTCAAATGCTCAGAGCGTGACCTATATTCCTAAGAACTATGTATAGTAATTGAATTGTGTTTACCTGGTATGGCCGAAGGAGGCGACGTCATTCACATCAAACACAATGATGACAACTGGAAGTTTAGAGATATGAAGTTAGCTTGGTACTTTACAAGGACAACAAATATTTTCCCAAAGATCTGACACTGGTTTATTTCATTCATGAGTACTATTTTCCAGTACTTTGAGCTCCTCTATAGTATGTAGAGGCGATGCACTTGAATCTCTCCTGGCCTGCAGTGTCCCACCTGTAGGTATAGGCATATTTACAATATAAAAATATGTAGAGAAATGTTTCAACAGTATACATCTAATGAAGCCAGAGCAGTGTAGCCTAAGTGCAGATCAATAAGGACTCACAGCTGTAAGCTGAATGGCACACCCAAAACCTCAAAACGCTCCATCTCAAAGTCAACACCGATCGTTGCCTTGTAGTTCTTGTCAAAAGCATCCTTGCAAAACCTGTTGATAGAGATTGCATGAATTATTAAACCAAAGCACCAACAGCAGTTCAGTTATTTATTTGCCCGAACTGCCTTTGGACTGAATCTTACTGTGACTATGGTATTCACATTGGGCATCTGCTTACCTATTAATCAGACAGGTTTTCCCCACAGCAAGGTCACCAACCACAATCACCTTGGAGATCTTAAACCTACTGGATGAACATTTTACACAGAGACTATGAAACCAACAAAGAGAAAAACATTCATTTACTTTTTATTCATTTAGCTTAAACTTTTATCCAAAGCAATATACAAACAGTGCATGACAACACTCAGCAACCGAACCCAATCAGCACTTCCCATTGCCATAGGAGTGTATAGTGTCTTAAAGGCTGCATTAGGAAAGTGTACGTATCTGCTGAAAAGTCAGCAGGGCCTCTAACCGTACCCACCCTACAGTGCCAGTGCGTTGCTCCTGGCAAGCAGTCTTCACTTTTGTGTGGAAGCCGTCTTTAGTGTGAAGAGCAGCTTCTTCACAGAAACACTAGAAAAGAAGGTCAGCTTTGTGAGGCGTCTACCAAACAATAGGAGTGGAAAAGTACAAGACAGCTACAAGTTAAAGTTAAGTTTGAGTCACAAACCACTGTTCAGCATTACTGTCAACCTACCTGAGGGAGCTGGGCGATGATGCGGTCCCTTCGAACAGGAGGAAGCACACTCATTGTCGGGATTCTGACCGACATTACTTCAAACTAAATGCTCCTCAGAGGGCCATGTACCCCACACTACCACCCTAAATTCTGCATAGAGAAGGGTTAGGATGTGATTTAGTGCTGTTGCCTACACAAACTAGAGTGGGCAAGTCACAGAACAACAAGAGCAATTTAGCATCTGTCATGGTCTGGAAGAGCTAATCTCTATTTTAATCCTATTGTCCAGAAATGTTGTGAACAAAGACTATTGACTTCCCCTAAATGTAGCTAATTACACGACTTTTACACAGCCTAAAGATAATGGGCTGTGTAGTACAAGTATTTGAATGTGCCACGAATATACGAATATAAGACAAATTTTCAAGAAACAAAACACATTTGTAAGTTATGGCACAAAAAACGAAAACGTGACCATGAAAGCAGCATTGGTTCAATGGAGGATGCATAACTTTGCCATATAGCCTACCTTAACGGGACAAGATATTTTACAACGCGTGGTAACCCACACGTCCAGTCTTCAGCAAACAAAATAAAGTCCACAATTTTCTAATTGTTTCACATAAGTCTACTGATGCGAGTGACGCCCTTTCATGTAAATACTTAAATTGAGCGCTATTTGCTCAAACTAAACATGACTCAAATCCATTCCACGAAAGTTAGGCAACAAAAGTCAGCATGATATGTACTTCAATGTATTCAAATCGGACCACTATGACTCACGTTGAGGTTTTCCCTGTGGAATGTGGGATAGCATAGAACAGGCCACAGCCTACTTTTTCCGTGTCGGAGCCGGTCTGAGCCCTCTGCTGGCAAATGCCGAGATTTGTGCGCACGTCACTCGAAACAACAGACAATACAATGCTGTTTCTCTGTTATGGAGATACTGTATGGAACAAATCAGTGACATGTTTTACATTTTAAAAGGCTTTGAATACTTAATATTTAAATATAAACACCACATAATTTGTTGGTTTTAAATTCACCACTTTAAAAATGAAATATGAATTTATTTCAATGTAAAAATAAAATTCTGATCCAATGATTAAAGGTTCAGAAATTCAGGGTGCTCAAATTCGAACAGTCAGATCCCAAAAATTCTATGAAAGAAAATTCAAGCTTCAGAAATTCAAATAAAACTAAATTCAGGCATTCGAATGGTGAAATTCAGATCCCAAAAATTCGAGCAGAAAAAATTCTGATTGCAACATCCGGGATATCAAGGTATTGCTTGCCTCAGACCGGACCTCTCCCCTCAGACCCAATAATTTATGTTTAAATAAATGAATTCATATTTCAATTTTAAAGAGGTGAATTCAAAACGAACAAATTCGGTGTGTTTAAATTTCGATATTAAGTATTCAATGCCTTTAAAAATTCAAAACATGTCACTGATTTGCTTCCATACTACCTACCGTATGTGTGTTTATCTTGAATAATACTGCTGACAATAATACTGACAGACTTTCAGCCTGACGACAGAGACTGGAGGAGAAGGGAATCATTTAAGTCAGATCAGTATGCTCTCTACTTTCACTAGTTCCTTGTTGTGATTCATAATGACTAACGCTATTCCTCGACACATAATAATTTTATTTGGTCAAACATATCAATACGCATTAAATAAACCAAAAGCTCAATTAAGGCACATCAAGGCACTAAAACATGAGTCAAAAAAGCTACTTCGAAAGAAAATTCTGACAGTCAACTACATTCTCCATATAGGCCCACTAATATTTGGTAAAAAATAAAAAATAACTAATTTGGCAATAGGCTTACCCCATATCTCACAGGGCCCTTTTTGATTCAGTTGCTCAGGAGATTTCTGGGTTCATCCCAGTCACATTTAAAGTATATTGGAAAGGCACTATGATAAGGACACTAATATAGTATATGTATGGGAGTCAGGTGGCTGAGCGGTTAGGGAATCGGGCTAGTAATCCAAAGGTTGCCAGTTGGATTCCCGGCCGTGCCAACTGACGTGGTGTCCTTGGGCAAGGCACTTCACCCTACTTGCCTCTGGGGAATGTCCCTGTACTTACTGTAAGTCGCTCTGGATAAGAGCGTCTGCTAAATGACTAAATGTAATGAAATGTAATGTTGCTGGGATCTAGTCTGTATTTTTTATGAATTTGGTGTGATGAAGTGTGATTCCCAGAAATGTTCAAGGCATTCAAGTGTGTACTTTATGATTAATCACATTACTGATCATCTATGTATTGACCAAAACAAACTATACATTTCCCTTAAACGTTCAAATTCACACCAACCAGAGCTTATTGATTGTACTGTACTGAGGAAAGTGGTTCACTTTGATGTTCTCTTCTGAGCTATTCCCCATGAAATAGCTTGGCAATATTGTTCCCCTTTTTATGGCATCACATTGTTAACGACAGGTTTATCACGTTAATGAGCATCCCACACAAAATGTATAGTCATATAGTACTGTAATGTGATAAGAGTCTTAGGTAGCATTTGGACATTCCTAGACAATGTAAGTACGTGCTTCAGTATCTGATGTTGCCATGTGACCAGCAATGTGGTTGCCGCCCAGCTTTTCTTTAGCCACAAAAGGCATCGCACAGAGAAGTGTCACGCCAAGGGATGTACCGCAGTCCCCTCCATTTCAAGGCTGCTTTTGGCAGCACCACTAGACCCCTATACAGACCCACAGTGACAAAAACAACAGTGTGTGAGGTTTCATTTGATAAACGATGTTAGTTACAGAATACACACACACACAAAACACCACCAAACCCACAACAACGGCGACACACTGGTTTGTGTGAATCAGTCACATTGCCAGCTTGGTCAGTCATTGAGAAACTTTTTAGAGTTGTTTAAATGGGTGCCATTTTGTGCCGAGAGAGCCTTATTGCGTGGGAAGAAGTCTGCTCGGATCAGACGGTAGAAGTAGATCAGGATCATGAGGTTCATCAGGATCATGGTGATAAGAAAGTAGCCACCGTGGTCCAGCCAGGAGTAATTTTTCACAATGTACCATGTGAGATAAAACTGGGCGCTAAGGCGGAAGAATACGTAGGTGAAGAGGTTTAACATCTTGTTAATGTAATAGAAATCAGAGAACTGGGCTTCGGCTAACTTCAGCATGAGCCTGAGATGCAGGGTGACACTGTTGACCTCCACAAAGAGAGCCACCACAGCACCAGCCACATACAGCTGTGTGTACAGGGCATACAGGAAACACCATAGCACCTGAGGAAAACAAAACAACAACAACTATCTATAATAATACACAAGACCTAATAAATACATTAAATGATAAGTGTGCAACATTCAGGTGCAATTTAGAAACTGTCTATTTATCTTACCAGCACATGGTGAATTAGGAATTCCCATGATCCTCTTGCATGTCCAGTTAGGATAATGTCACATGCATCTTGCACGAAGTATCCTATCAACAAAACGAAATATGGGTTACATCTCAGTCAGATGAGTAAATGAGTGGCTTCAACATTGGTTCTGCATTGGGTTTGATCATATACTGTATGGTATTGGTTATCAAGGCATACTCAGAACACCATGTTGTGATACCAAGATATTAATCAAATGTGCAGCTTACCAGATGTCTACTGCAGATCACAGCACTAATGAACTACTGTGCGTGCAGTACATATCCCTCTGCCTTCTGACCTACTTCCAACATTGCATGGCATGACTAATCAATCAATAACCTGAACCTCAGCCCCTCAAATACGAAGCTAATTGTGTTTGCCTTATGAGTCCCAGTACTAAGCACAATCTGGAGGTAATAATCTACCCTAGATGGTCTCCTGGGTGCCCCTCCAAGAGGCAATTAAGATAAAATGACAAGCACATTTGTGTTCATAAGCCAGCCACCACACTGTGAGGGTAAGTGTGACAGGTAACCGGCCATAGATGGAATTCTATAGGTATATTGTGTTCTACTCTTGTTTAGATAGTTTGTCTCAGAAGAGCTAGAGGTTGTTTGCATGCCTCTCCATGGACACACATTGTCATGGTTACGCATGCAAGATGATAGATGTAAGACGACAACAACTGCCCCCAGCAGCTAGTTCCCACCAGCCATGGCACCAGACTACGCAGTCTATTGAGGATTAGGTTGGTGTCCATAGCAATGTGGGGGTGTGGTCCATCACTTCTATGATCCAGGTAAAATGGGCGGGTCTGTTTTGTTTGTGCTCTTAATCTGCAACTGGAAAACCTGGGAATCTCACAGGTTTTCAGGTTACTTTACTGAAAAGGACATTCAATATGCCAAAAGGATATTCAGTATTTCCAGAATACTTTGTTTATATCGAACTCTAAGTGTCTGTTTTTGTCTTTTCAAGACTGTGGACAGCATGGGACATGCAAGCACGCCCTGAATTTACCAACAAGGTTAATCATGTTACTACAACCCCTTTGAATTACTTAATTTGATCAACATGAGCAAGGCCCAAGATAACAAAGTTGAACAACATTGAGAACTGCATCAAAATGTAGGTCTAATGTTAAACATTTGGAGTCAGATGGCTGAGCGGTTAGGGAATTGGGCTAGTAATCCGAAGGTTGCTGTTTCGATTCCCCGGCTCTGCCAAATGACGTTGTGTCCTTGGGCAAGGCACTTCACCCTACTTGCCTCGGGGGGAATGTCCCTGTACTTACTGTAAGTCGCTCTGGATAAGAGCGTCTGCTAAATGACTAAATGTAAACATTTACAATTTAAGACATTCCTCCCCCTTAACGAATGCCGTACAAGCAAGGGGTGTAAAAACGTAACTTTAATAACAGTATGCTTTTTATGCAGTTACTCACTGACCTGATGAAACACAGATGAGCAGGTAAGAAATTGGGGTGTAGAAGGAGTGGATGTTGTGCAGCATCTCTGGCCAAAGGAGCACACTGAAGAGGGACACATGGTCATGGACAGATGATTCAGTATTACTTTCATTCAGACATAAATGAGCTCATCCTGTAGAGATAGGACTGACAAAGTAGACATAAAGACAGTGATCCTCCCGCCAACTCTCACTGTAGCATGCCCTGTGACTTAACCAAATATATTTGACAATAGCTCACCACCACATGTTAATAAGTGTTCATCTGTGACAAGGCTGTATGGTAAAATCAAAACAAGCACAACATCTTTACCAAGCAGCTCAGAAAAAGATTTTATGATCTAACACAAAAAAGTGCATAGTTGTTGATTTATATATTGACATTTGGTGACAAGTGACAACAGATGCCGTAATAGTTATATATTTAGACTCTTATGTATGTTTATTTCCCAGGATTCACTGTTAGTGTAATCCTTGACTCAAAAACTTTCTTAACACTTTCAGAACAATTTTCTAACCAGCTGGTTTTTCCAGTTTCCCTGGTAGGTAGGCCCCTGTGAAATACTTTAACCAACCCTGTGGTTTGCTGGGCGGTTTGGCTTGTGTAAGTCTATGGTGTGACACATTATGAAGGAATTCTATTCAATCTCCTAATTCAAAATCAAATGAAAGGCTGTTCTCTTGCTTCCACAGAGCTTGATGACAACACACTCAATCAGGTGTGTTGGAGCAGGGACATATCTATAACATACAGTAGCCTACAGCAGACCTCAAGGAACAGGATTGAACACCCCTGTGGTAAAGGATATTCTGTAGATTTAACAGTGTTTACCCCCCCTCAGAAAGTCTGCTCCTCCCTAAGCCAGGCCTCCCCACCCCTGGCCCCGTCTGAACATGCTCTTCTTCTCCACTGTCTGTCCTGACGCAGACTGTTACTGCCCTGCTCCACCCCCCCTAAATAACACAACACATAATGTGGATCCACTATGAATGAACAATAGGGACCCAGTCTGGAGACTCACCAGGTCACAGCCCACGTCCCTGTGAGAGAAGAGTGAACCAACGATATTGAGAGATTCTTCCATTTCCATGAGCGGAAATCATCTTGTGCCACCACTTTGGGTACAGGCAGGTTCTGCAACAGCTTGTGGACCACCCTGAACATGAGAGAGCACATGACCACAGACAGGCCTGGGTATCTCTGCAGAACAGGAAGCAAGGCCTCCATCTTCTCCACCCCCACTATTCTCACTCTTTCTCTTGTTTCTCTCTCTGTGACTCCCTCTTCCTTGTTGTTCTGTCTGTTACTTGTTAGTTGTCTCTACGGCTTTTCTGACTGCTCCAGGGTATGTTGACAGGTCCTTGTGAAGCAGTATCTCTCTGGGCAGCAGCAGTGGGGCTTCGAAGAGAGTTGTTCCAGAGATAGTCTCCTCCCCTCTTTTGCGCCTGTTGATAATGTTCAGAATGTTCCAGACTAGGCTTTTCTTCAAATTTCCCACTTCCTGTGCAGAGAAATACAAAAGCTTGAGCTCAGAACTCTCAAAAACATGATGTTCCAATTCCACAGACTTTTTTTCTTTCTTTCTCTCTTGGACTGAGTTGCCGCTGAAACAGCCTCTGCGCGTTTGTGACTGGGGAACAGGGGGAGTGGTAAAGAGGGTGTGTTGTGGGTGGTGGCCTCCTTTGAGAAAACCACAGAATAAAGGAGCAGCATGCTGCATGCAGTTTCATTTTCAATTCAAAATCTAGCTTATTGCACAAAAGGTAAAAAATCTGAACCAAAAAATCTAAACTCTATAAAAAGTATGCCTCTATGTCAAAAACACAACTAAGGACATTACTTAATAAAAAGTTCCCATATTTGTGATGTGTGTGGATTGATACAGGGTAGAAATTTACCTTCCTTGCATATCAGTGGTGGATTGACAGAGTATACTCAATGAGTAGTATACCATTTTCTCACAAAACTGTAGTCACATTTTACAATTAATTGTATTTAACTGAAACAGCAAGCCCCTTCACTTGTTAGTAACTACATCATACGAGTCTTGCTCCACCCCCATTTGCTGGCCCTCTTTTTTCCCATAAACACAGCACACTTCCTACAGCTGGCCTCTCTATCTTAGGGGGGAAGGGAAATTTAACTTGTCATTGCAACATGGCAACATGTCGCGTTCACCTCACAAAATATTATTCCACTACCAAAATATTTTTTTACTCCGCCCACTGTCGATATCACGTCCATTCTATTTGCTAAGAAGGAGTACAAAACCTATTGTAAAATAAAATGAACAAATACACTCACTGACAAGCTGAAACCACTGATTACGGGATAATACAGAGCTGGGAAAGTTTAGACTGTAATGTGCCGATTTGGCTTATCCGTTTAACCTCGAAGCCTCATCCAATCACCACCTTATGTTCTTCCTACTGGGGATTTAATTGAAGTGTAGCATTGGTAGTATGTTTGGGGCGTTTGGGCCTAAATCCAAGTGAGACGATCAGGGAGGATTGTTGTTGTAATCTATTTAGGTATTCATTGATTAGAACACGGTATGATAACTAGGAGGAGGCAACATATAACAATATATTACTGTGTTGCAAATCATAACAATTCATTTGTGGTCGCCTACGTAATGGTAATAATTTACTAGCTAACAAGAAACTTAAACATTTGTGACGTTCCATATGGTCTAATTGTCACAGCCTGTTCGGGATCTAGGTACACAACGTTCCCTAAGGTATCCCAGAGGTAGCCTACTGAATGTCGCCTTTTCCTGGACATTGTAGGTACGCCTACATTATTAGTACATTCATAACGTGTGAATGGGGAACGTCCCAAACAGGCGATGACATTTAGGCTACCTCTGTAAGACCTAGGGTAAATGTACGTTTCATGACACTTTATGAACACGTTATTTTAGGTAATCTTCATAGTAGGGGATCAGATCGTGTGTACTTTCAGGCAACTTTTATAACGCTAATAAATAACTTCATAAGGACATTCAGAGGCCCCTCCTGCATAGACTTTGGACGTAATTTTCGTCAGCTGATAGGCTACAGGTAAGTAGCCTAACCATGACTTTGAGGAGACAAAATAACGTTGATGTCAAGTCGTGGAACATAATTTTGTTTGCGGGGTTCAAATATTTGAGCATAGAAAACGAGTTCAAGACTCAACCTCTGGTATTCTCCGATTGTGGACATCAGAGTTCTGACAGAACAGACAGGACTAAACAGGTGTGCAGTCAGGAAGCCCCTACAGATTACAGCTTTGCGTCAGACATTCATTAGGAAGGTTTAGGGTAATTTACTGTAACATTACAAGGAACCCAAACTGGCCCCACTTGAACTCGTTTGATGTGATTTAATTATTTAATTAGTTGCACTAATTTAGGTTACATTTATTTCACACAGAGCTCAGACCCTTTACAAGATACCATTCTTCAAAGGTCCACATTTACCGCTAAGAATTAAAAAAAAAACTTTTAGTACTTTAGGTAACTGCAGTTATTCATTTTTCAGGTACCTTTTGTTATCTGGTGCACCAAACCAGAAGATCTTAAGAGCCTAATAGGATTACCATTACTGAGTCATTAGTGGTTTCTCTTTGTTGGTAAGGAACTGTGACTACCGATGCAGGGAACAGTAATGGGCTTAGGGATGGTGGTTAAATTAATGCCTTGAGGGTGGATATGTTAACACTAACACTAACCCAAACCCAAGTCGATAGCTTTTCAAGGATAGAGGAAATCTTTCCGTACTAAAACAAACATACTTTGTACAATGTCTTGCTCCTGAGAGCCAAATTGTGTGCCAGGGTGGTGTGGTAGACAATGTACAAGGAGTGCAATAAATACCATTAGAAACTATCCAAGAATCCCAAAGCTGTACCAATGCAAATTATCAAGTTAACCCATTTAGTAGTCCCAGATTAAACTGCTTTAATGACTAATTCTTTGGATTTTATCCTTCTTTCCTGTAGTCATTTCTTGGGTCTGGCTCTTCCCATTGAGAAATGGGTGAAGATTTATGTCTTTTGAATAACTGTTAAAGTAGGTCATTTTATGTTGTATGTGTTGTGTCAAGTCAAGTCAATTTTATTGATCCCACTAGGGGAAATTTGTTTGAAATCAGGTATTAAAACACATTCAATCCATCATAAAATACTACATAAAACAACATACCTGACACCAGACAAGACAACACACAATACATTACAATACAGTACAAGGATCACTTAGTATTGAAAACCCAGAATAAGTTCCGTCCATAAATACTTCATGCCATTCATTTATGCACATTTAGCCTCCCAATAGCAAAACAAACAAAAGAGTCCCCAAATCGTTTGTGTGTGTGTGTGTGTGTGTGTGTGTGTGAGAGAGAGAGAGAGAGAGAGAGAGAGAGAGAGAGAGAGAGAGAGAGAGAGAGAGAGAGAGAGAGAGAGAGAGAGGCAAAGAGGGCAGGATTAGAGTAAATGAATCATTTGCTTTGGCTCTGTGTCACACTAACCCCACAGACAGACAGACAGACAACAATAGATACAAGGAGCTTGTAGTTTTGGAGCTCAGAGCTTCAGGCTGAAAACATTGGATATTCTTCACTGGGAGTGTACTAGGAGATTCATCAGAAATGTAAGTCTGTTGACAGCTATCTTCAATTACTTGGCAAAACTTACTTAACTTGGCATCAAAATGTGTATTTATTGCAGTGCAGCAAGATAGGATAATATATACTCACAAATATGTTTTGCACTCACAAATTCATGTTTTTGCAGCCTGTGAATTAACGACTATGTATGAACATGCTTCAATCCTTTAATAAGTGTATGTTTGTCCATCAAATTACAGAATTAATGTGTCACCATCTCTTTCAACGATGCCAGGTAGTCATCTTGGTTTTCTCATCCTCTGAGATGAATTTAATAAGACAATGAATGAAGCAGTGAGCAGAGTGAGAGTAGATTCGAGTTTGGGACTAGTAGGCCTGTGTTTGTACATGTGGAAACTGAAACGCAGACACCTCAGTTCTCTCTCATATTGTGTCCTTTAGTGTGTTAATTTTGTGTGCAGACAAAGCTCCGAATGAACAGCTCCTTTATGAGATTAAGAGCTTTCACTCGCACGCTGACAAGGTTGATATTTAGAGAACAGGAGTGTTCAACCTCATGCTAATCTTATCTTTATGAAAATGGAAGGTTGAGGTTATTGGCTCCCTTAGGTTAAAGGGCTCAGAGTAGGGGTCAGGATGGTACTGACCTACTGAGTTCCTGTGATGGACCTATGCACCTGGTCTCCAGGAGTGAGAATCTGACTGGCAAACCCCACTCTGGCATCAGCAAGCTCACGTTGAACCCTAGCCACGACATGCATCCAAATGAAACAAATGACTCCTCACAGGTGTGTGTGTGTGTGTGTGGGGGGGTCTCTCACCAAGGAATTTGTGCAGTAGACACTAACAGGTCGTACATATTCTGCTTGTCAAAACTGACTGGCAGACACTCAGGTGAATTCCTGCTGAGCCGTGATGAGCCTATTCAGTGTATCAGCATTCACTAACAGCATTACATTAATAATGTGTCCTTGGAACGGTTTCTTCCTAAATTAATTAAATGGATTTGTCAAAGTCCTCTATTGGATTATTCTCGATGATGTAACCTATACCAGTGTATAGTTGCTCTTAGTTGGGATGTTCGAGGCAATTTCATCTCTACAAGTACTGCTTGTGTTGGGGAGAGAATGTGTTTTCATGAAGGTCAATTTTCTTCTGAACACAGCTGACATTCCCATTCCACCATGGTATGGCCAGTGTCAGGTCAATTGGCATGCTGCGGGGCTGATTGGATTAACTAAATGACGAGGGCTTTTCAGCTGGCGTGAGAGGAAGCATGAACGTCACCACACCTCACACCATTGTGTAAAATCCCTCGAAGGTAGTTAAAATGACTCTGTAAGCTCTTCAAATATCAATGCTTAACTGGTAAAACAAAAATCAGAGCACAAGAACCCCCAAGAAAGGGACCCAAATAATATAATATTTTCTCAGGGATGAAATATGTGAGTACTGACACATGCTACTACATGTTCCGTTCAAATTTACCTCAATCTAGTATGCTCTTCTGCTCTCCAGAATGTTCTCCGCCTTGACAGTCCCCCCGCCTGCCCCTCTGGCCCCAGGAATCACTTCTGTCATTCCATCTTATTCAGGTACACATCAACCTGCTTTGTAGAAATGTATTACTAACGATTACAATTGATGACCACATTTTAACTTTGTATTTATTATGTCATGTGTGTTAGGATCCGTTCCCATGGATCACCGCGTACTACAGAAAGCCTCTCAAGGATCCAATGCCCAGCCGTGCACAGAGGTTCACCAACACCAACACACACATCAGCACACACACCAGTCTACCTTCGCTCCTCTGTTTCACCCTCCATCTGTCATCCTGCCTACTCCCATTCCGCCAATGCTGGGAACCATGGCCGGAAATGTGAGAACTATTTAAGGGCAGGCAACAGTCTTATGTTATGATTAATGTTATTTCAATCAGATATTCAGTATATGGCAATTAATCAAATACTTGCCCATTTTACAGTTCAACGAATCCCCAGCCAAGGTTGATCCATTCTTGAGACACAGTGTACGTAACCCCTCCCATCCCTGTCTCCATTCAGTCTGAATTGATCTCCTTGACACATCTATGCCAAAACGTGGTTCATCATGTTTTGCTTTGCTACAGTTGTTTCAGCCCTATGGAGAGGTGATGCCTAGGCTGGCCCCCCTGTGTGGCCCCCACACAGGCCCCTTCAGCTCCCTTGAGGGGGCCTTCCAGCCAAAGGTATGTCCAAGCCCCTCAACCCTGGGACACTGTAGACAAGTCATATTGTAAGCTGATCAGAGCCAGTGCTACGTATGTAGAAACTGAGTAAACACAGAACATTCCACTTATCGAAAATGTACATGGTCACAGTTGTCTCATTTTGATGTTCTTTATGTCAGAGTATGACCATGCTGTCCTTTTTTCCATCAGCCTCTGTCTTCAAATATACCACAGTCTCAATGGAAGGTAGGATCTATAATTCTGTGTGACAGATGTTGTTTGACATTACTGAACCATCCTCCCATAATCCTATCAGATATATTTAGATTAACAGTTCCCTTGTTCTTTCTTCAGAAACCAGGGAGATGGTGTGCAATGCATGCCCGCATTGCATGGAAAGTCCATCACCACAAAGAGTCAACTAAGGTTAGAAATCAAATCTATAGCCCTAACAAAAGACAAGAGCAACCATAGCCCCGACAAATGTATAAACACACGTCATGACTTCATGTAAATTATTTTGTATGAACTGTCACATCTTAATTTTCAACTGAAAAATAATATTTGAATTTCCTTAATATTTTATTTATAGAAGATGCAAGTAGAAGCTAAAAAAATTGACTCGAATGAGAAACCTTCCCGAGAGCTTTCTGGGAAACTTAAACATCTCGTTCAACCGTTCATCTCCAGCCCAGGTGAGGTCAAGTTCTGAACTTTAATCCTTTAAAAGGAATCACACACAGCAAGTATTTAGGCCCAGCTAAATTCGTGTTCATCTTTTGTTCTGCTTCCTCTGCTCTAGAGTCTTCCAGTGAACAGTCATCCCTGAGCGATTTCGGGAGTGAGAGTGTAATCCCTTTTGGAGCACCAACAAACACAGCCCAAAACAACAGGGATCTCCGCAATGGCCAGCCCCCTGGCATAGCAGTCCCCTCGCCTCGCTTCACACACTCAGACCCAAACAAGGACCCTAACACTATGGACAGATCTTGGGTCCCTGAATGTGGTCGTGGCTGGGACTCGAGCACAAGGAAGAGGGAGCTTGAGCGGGAGAACCAAATCAAAGTCAAGAAGGTGAAGAGGGTAGATGGAGACAGAGAGAACGTGCAAGAGGAGGATTCCAATGAGGGCGCTCGACCACAGAGACCAAGAGACACATCGTTCTCTTCTCCGGTTCGACAAATGCCATCCTTCCACGCCCCGTCCGTTCATCCAATTGCCATTAGGAGTATCAGACCAGGCTCGCACACTCTCAGTGGTGGATACAATTTGAGTAGGACTCATAACACTCCGCCTAATGAACTCGCTCCCTACCAAGGAGCAGAGAAGCCCTACAGAGCTGCTCCAGGGGCACCTCTGAGGGCGCCAGTTTGGGACATGTACCAAGGGATGGATTTCCCCCCTCATCCTGACATTGTGATGAGAGGGGAACATCTGCACTCTGGGATAGGGTCCCAGCAGCTGTCAGCAGGCTGGGCGCAGAGAAACAGTGAGACTTACCAGGGCTTCACACAGACCTCCATTCACTCCTCACTGGCCCTGATGCAGCAGGAGAGGACCTTCCTCAAAGAGCGGGAGAACCTGCACATGCTCAGAGAAAACGACTATCACCGATACAGTCCTCTTCAACCCCTCCACTCTGCTGCCGTGAACTCTCACCTGCCTTCCCCCAGTCTCCTGACCTCTCCTTATTCCGCGTCTCAGATGTGCCAGATGGGACTGCCACAGACTTACCAAGGCGGCCACATTCACCCTCTTCACCCCCCTGTGCCATTGGGTACACATTACCCCCTCGCCTCCTTCTCTGGCACCCCCCACAGAACCACATCTGTTGTTGTAGATGTTGGTAAATCCCACTCCATCATGCTAATAGACCCCAATAAGCAATGGACCCAATGAGCAATACTGTGAAGGCTACAGCAATCATAGTAAATGACTCGTGTGCTGAAAAAAACTTTATTTCCAACTGTACATTCATGACCATTTAATGTAACGTGTGTGTATACAATGAGTGTGTATACCCCTGAATGATAGATGTTTGTTCTTAGGCTTGTTGAAGTGTACAGAAACGGAATGTAAAAACATAACAGATAAATTGGTAAAGATAAAGTATACAAGCATACAACCTGAAACTCAACATTACTAGTAATGTCAGACATCTGTTATCATGAATCTAATTATGTACAACTGGCAACCAACCTAGAAATATGAATGCATGGTAACGTCACACAGACCTTAAAAAAAAGAAACCTGAGTAGATTTCTACACTGTTACATACTATACATCTGATTACAAGGTTGCATTTAACTAAAGCTGCTTAATACCTTCTGTAGGGTATCAACATGAAACGAAACCAAACACTGACATAAAAAGTAACTATTACTTTATTGCAAGACAAAAACATCATTATTTCCATCCTCACATTTAGGGTTAAGGGCTAGGCTCTGAAATCTACCCAGACACAGTCTGACATGTTCCCCAGCCAACATGCAGCACAGCACAGCTGTAACAATAGAGACCGAAAGCTACTGATCAGACTCTTTGCAATTCAATTAATCAACAAGGTTAAGTGCTTTCTCCAGAAGTGGCTCTCTACATCCATTATTTGTAATTATTAAATTTCATAGGCGTATGTAAAAACCAGAGGACGTCATCCAATACCAAGGTTGGAGGTGTATGGTATGGCGTCCTCCTTCCCCAACAAGGTTACCACATCCATCCCCAGGCCCCAGTCTCTCACACCACATCCATCCCCAGGCCCCGGGCCACTTCCGTCAAGGCCTTCACCGCCCCAGAAGGCTCACAGAAGTCTGAGTCGTCCATGGTATCGTGAGCCCCCTCCCTCAAGTCAGACACGTTGTCCAGGAGACAGTAGACCGGGGAGTCGGTGGCTCTGGGGCTGGGCTGGGCCGACATGCCCGTATCCTCATCTGCAGACAGCTCTGAGGAAGAGGAGTAGGAGGAGGAGGAGGGCGGGGAGGAACTCAGAGGGGAGCTGTAGTGTTGTTCCGCCCCGGTGGCTCTCTTTGCCAGTCGGCCGGAGGAGGGTCTCCTCCTAGGGTTGCGCTTCCTGGCCATGTTCTTCATGATCTCCTGAGTCACCTCCACGGTCTCGTAGCGCACCATGTTCAGCTTTAGGTAGCCATCCTCATCCTCTTTGTATCTGTGAAATCAGAAACATTTTATTTCTAGAACTACATAAAGGGTTGTGTTGTGTTATTCCACTGAGGTTTCGTGAGCGGCTAGGGCCCTAATACGAACCTGAATCGGGAGTGTCCTGAAGGCCATTTAAGTTGGTGTTTCTTGCGCAGGTGCAGAGTTAGAGTATAGCACCAGGAGAAGGTCTTGTCACACAGATGACACTTGTATTTGGAGATCATGCCACCCTGTAGAATAACACAGGTGTTGGCAAAACAATCTCCTCTAAACGCTGTGGTTGTATTCAGCATTGGGTATTTGTCGCCCCCTGGTGACTGACCTCATGTACTCTCTTGTAGTGCTGGTTCATTGTGTGGGCCATGCGGGAGGAGTAGTCGCATCCTTCTACAGTGCAGTGATAGGCTGCTCCCTCGTTATGGGTCTCCATGTGCTTGCGCAGGTCATGCTGGTTCTTAAAGCTGGGAGAGGAAGGACATAAAACAACACGACGCAAGCGTTATACAGTGTCGTAATATAATTCAGTGGTGCCCAACCCTGGTCCTCAGGGAACACCTGTCCTGCATGTTTTAGATGTTTCCCTGCTCCAACACACCTGATTCAAATGAATGGGTTGTTATCCAGCCTGCTTATGACCATTTGAATCAGGTGTGTTGGAGCAGGGAAACATCTAAAACATGCAGGACAGGTGTTCCCTGAGGACCAGGGTTGGGAACCACTGATATAAGTGACCGGCAACCGGTCGTCCAGGGTTAGATATGTTTTTTGTACTGTTTTGTGAGGAAGTGGAAAGCTGAAGCACCTGCTCTCACAGAAGTCACAGGGGAACGGACGCTCGTCACAATGACGGAACTTGATGTGGATCTTCAGAGTGGCAAGAGTAGTGCATGTCATGTCACACAGAGGACACTTTATATGGTTCACTAGGAGGAGGCAGAAGTGATATCACTAACATCGGTATACTGAGTCTAATAGCAAAATATATATCTGTCAACAGGAATTTTTATGGGAATGATACAGTATGTACTGACCATGTTGTCGAACATGGTCTCTCAACAATCTCTCGTTAGCAAAGCCTTTGTCACAATGCTCACACACCAGGGACTCTGTAGAAACCCAAAAACATTATGAACATCTACAAAACACACATTTGTGTGAATATTGTACATAATTATGAACCACGAGCCCATCTCTATCTGATGGTGTGGTAGTTGGCCACCAGTTTAGCTTCACTCACCCTCAGGCTCAGCTTGTCTGTGGATGTGGTCGAATAACTTAGTGTTGCTGGAGAACATGCAGCCGCAGGTGGGACAAGCCACCAGGCGCTCCTGGGTGTGGCTCCGCAGGTGCTCCCTCAGACGGTACTTGATCTTGAAAAAGGCGTCACATCCTAGGGAGACGGAGGGAAGGAGAGAACAATACAAGTCAAACAACCGAACTCCACGTGACCCATATTCCATGCAGCAACACACTGGAACAAGGTCTGGGCATTGGATGCGATCCTATCGAACTTCCTCAGACCTAGCCATGGCCTGGCTTCTTGGATGTACCTTTCCAGTTGCAGAAGATTGCTTGCTGCTGGTCAGGGAGAGGCTGGAGCTCTGTGCAATGGGCATGCATGTCCACATGCCGGTAGAACCACTCTGGGTTGTTAAATGTGCTCTGGGAAAAGGCATACAAATGTTCATGTTACATCAAAATCAAATTACATTACAAACACTGATGAAAACAGACTCCTCTATAAATGTACTGCCTTCTCTTCTTTCAGAGTGGACTTACATCGCAATGCTCCCATTGGCACACCAGTCCCTCTGACACTTCAGGGACCAGGTTGTTGCTGTGTAGGTCCTGGGTACAACTGGGGAACTCAGGGTGGGATTTCAGCAGTTGTGCCCCGATGAACTTGAGCTTGCTATGGAAGGTGTGGAAATGGGCATGGAGTTCTAGCTCCTTGGGGCTTCCCATGGCTAGAAACTCACAACCCTCCCATAGACAAGCATAGTCATCTGGAGAGTAGAACAGAGACAGAAAGCAGATGAACAAACTGTTTTAAGGCTGTTATTTAAGTTATCAGTGTTATGGACCAGATAGGCTTAGACAATCTTCCCTAATAAGCTTTCATTTCTAAAGAAGTAACAGGTGGAAAACCTGTATATCTTTCTGACCTAGTTCCTCCATGGCATCCCCCTCTCCTAGATGGTCCTTCAGGTGCACGGACATGTGATCACTCAACTCCTCCATGGAGTGTCCCTTGAAGGTACAGGAGGCCCACTCGCAAGACACCACCAAGTTAGACAGTTTTTTCTTTCTTTTTGCCATTACGGCTGGGTTTAACTCCTCTGCTGTCACACTACCACCACCTAGGGAAACACAATGAATGGTATTGCAATAGATTGAATTCAAATTACGCTTTTCTAATTTCTTGTAAATGTTTACATCTCGTGTGATTCAACTGTTTATAGCTTGCACTAACGTTATTGCTGACAAGGTTGACTACCTGGCTACTGACAGCCTCAGTTACCTACTTCTACTTTACATTGTACTGTTTACTTAAAATCGAATGATGACATCGTTAGCTAGCTGGCTAGCTACCTGATGATCGAACACGAAAGTTTGAAAGGTATTCTAGCAACGCTAGATAACATTAGCAGGTTGGCTAGCTACGCTTGCGTGCTGCCAGGCTGGATATTAAAATGACAAGCTACTAGTAGTTAGCTAGTCTAATAAAGTAAATACATCATGGCTTTGTTTTATCCATTACTTTTTCAAAGTATCCCCAGCTATTCAAAATGGCTACGGCTGTAATAAATGCATTGCGCTCCAGAGATTCTTAAAAATATCAACTTACTTGTGGGCTATATAAACACTGGACATCCTTGTTCGTGACAATAAAACACCTCTGCTTTCTCTCCCTCCAATGTGTTTGACTTCACTTCCTGCCAAAACCACATAGCGGAAGTTAGATAAAAATGCGCGTCAAACTTTTTGAGCATTGGTTCAACCACTAGAGGTCCCTGTTGCCCGTAAAATCCTTGTCCTCTGACTTTTCAAACCAGTGCAAATCCTAAAGGGACCATGTCTCCATTGTTTAGTCTAGACCTTTATCTGACCAGTGGGCTGCACTTGCCTTCAATTATAATTGTCTTCAGACAGACTCGAGACATATTCCTTGTTCTAAACAGTTCTAATTTAGCAAATCAGTGTAGATTAATATGTAATGTCATCTTAACACTCAATAAAGATCAACAGAATGAAGAGCCTGGTTTCTCGAGGGTGTAGCTAGTCTGACTGGCGTCATTGCATCAGGCTGGTTGTATGCAATCTCTGATTCAACATTGAATATTTCATATAGCCATCCTAACATAGGCCCCTATCACAACTGAATAATTCAAGCCCTTTTATGCCAGACTGACTGAAACACAGGTAATCGGCCAGCACTATGCACAAGCCTTAAGTAAATGAGATTTTTTTTTTATTGCCAGAGAAGCGTTTATTAAGGGCAAGTATTTTGGGTTGGTATTTTTGGTTGGAATCCATTTTGCACCAGTTTCACATTCAGGACCTATTCTTTGTGTTGCTTTATTTTGTCAGGTGATAGACCATCAGCCTTTCTTTAAGGTTGAGTATAGGATAAATTGATTAAATATGATAAAAACATTATACAAATAATTATACTCACTAGATTTTTTGTAGCCAGAATATATTAAAACATTATTGTGCTAGGTAGGCTACTGTAGCAGTCTTCACTAGACCTTACATAATCCCTCTGAATATTTGATGCCTGCTGAAATAAAAAATTTACGATTCCAAAATACATTTTGCCAAATAGGTTCAGCAAAATCTACAGTAAGACAAGGGAATCACAAATATCTTCCCTTTACAGTGCACCATTGAGTTACTATTTATCGTGTTCTTAATAGTTCCATGTGCATAGCTATGCTCTCTTATACCAAACAGACTGATTTTAGTACATATACTTAAAGCAAAGGAAGCTACACAAGTTTCATGTAGACAAGAAAGCAGAAGGGAAATGTATTCCTTTGTCTCGGATAGAGGTATATTGCAGGTACATTGTCGATTATCTGTATAAGAAGTGTCCAGGAAAATTAGATTAGAGGTTGGGAGCAAGGGTAGTCCTACAGATTACAATCAAAACACATCTTATTTTCAGACGTTGGTCAATAATTAATGAGCACAAATCCCTCTTCCAATCAGGTGCACTTTTAATAGCTCAGTTTATGTGTCTGTTAGTCATGCAGACTTTCTATGCCTTAATTAAATACACACAATCACACATCACACCAGAGAACCTGTTTGTTCGTATTTTAATCAGTTCATTCAGAGCAAGCTAAAAATACAAGCACACAATCACAACACATCTGCAGCAGTATGACATCATATTGCCGTCATTTCACTCGGTTTGAGCTCAGAGGCCTCAAACTTACAGCATATAGATGGGAGGTATAGCACCAGGGTGTGGTGTGCTCTATACATACAACACTGGATCAGACAAAAGACACACTCAGTGCTGGGAGGCTGCTGAGAGCTACAGTAACACTAGAGGGCTCTCACCCCTCACACACACAAAACACACACGCATGTGCAATCAGGCTGAATAGCTGACAGATGGCGTAGTTGGATACAACAATCGTGGACAGACAGCAGGAAAAGGCTGCCGCGGTGTATGCATACTGTACTCTGCCATGGTGGTGCACGGGAACCTACACTGGAAGCAACGCTCACACAGGGTGAACTAAGCAGTGTTTCAGATAACAGGAGGGTAAAAAGCCAAAAACAGATCTTCAAGTCTTTTCCCATTCCTTATCTTGAATACCGTTTGGTAATGGTTGAGCCCATAGAAGGTGAGGGGGATCGTGTAAATACAATGTTATCCTATTGTCTATAGCATAGGCCTACATATGCATTTTTTATACATTCTACATATTTTGCACACAAACAGCATCACATGTTAGTGATGGATAATGGCTTAGTATTGTCAACGTGGGGTGTACCATAATAAAAAATGCAGTTTATACTGCAGCAAAGAACTGGATATTGAACATAGTGCCTTACACATTGCATGTAGCTGTAAAACCATATTTGTATGGCCAGAACAACAGTTGATTTATAGCTATAACTATGCTAGTTGATATTGTCTGTACGTTTGCAAGTTTCCTTATTTGACTGTGTTAAAACGTATGGTGTGAGATCAGACTACATCACTACACATGCAATACTATTTGAACAACTATCCCCTCCTGGATATTCTAGTGAGTAATATCTTATGGGATTTCACTGGAGAGATGTAAACTAAAATGCTACCACTCGACCAAAAACTGGGCCTTGCATGCAAGCTGTAGCAATTATATTCCCTTCCTATTGGTTTCTAAGCAACCACACTGGTGAAACCAGATATCCTCCAGAACATTGAAACGATACCCAGGTCCTTAGAGGCACTGTATTCAGGAAATGCGAGTCATTGCGATTCATATCTACAAGAACCGAAAAATTCAATGCAGTTTAATAGATTGAAAAGAGGAACTAAGTAATATTAATAAGTAATATTCCGCAAAGTGGTCTTCAGCTTCAAGTTCTATCCCGAAAAAAACAACTATAAAATGTCTTCGGTATAGTTTTGATTAAAATAGAAATTTAACAACTGATATGCAAATAATGCGTTTAACAAAAGAGATGTATGTATCTAACGCTTGCACAGTCATGTGCGCACACACAAACACACACACATGTTCTTAGCAGCCTTCCTACCACAAAGAAAGTCTAGAAAAAGAATAAAAATACAGATTGAAAGAAAGGGATGAGAATCCTTCTCTAATTCATTAAGCAGCTTTTAATTTAGAAAGAAATAAGTGCAGAGAGGTTCTCCTCACTGTTTTGACTCAGCAAGTCTATTGCTTATCTCTTTGCTTTTCTTTGTGACCACTCCCTCTGGCTTTGACTCTGGGGTGCTCGTGGATGATTTTTTCTTGGCTGACTGTGTTCCAGCAATCTGCTTCTCTTTTGCCTTCTTCACCATTTTGCTTGTTGTTGTCGTCGGTGTCTTCTTAGGTTTGGAGCGAGACGCTGGCTTCTCCGTCTACAAAAGCAGAGAGAAGATGCAACAACAGTATGTCAACTGTGCTTCCCCAACACCATCAGCCTAGGTTGGTTTGATTTGTTCAACCATAATTTTAAACAGGTGATATTGGCATTATTATCAGCATGCAAATACAAAGCCCTACTACTAGGAACAATAAACATAAATCGGCAAATGACCATGTTGATGGTAGCATTTGCATCAAGTGGTTAGTGCAATGTAAATACACAATCACTGATTCTTGAGCCAAGGGAACATCTGTACAGATGTAAGATTTTGGTTGTGTGGATTCTTAAAAAATAATTCTGGCAAAGAAAACCTTAAAAGGTTATATCCCTTCACTCAAGAAACTGTGAAATACAGTTTACTGTATGGACTGGTGTAGCTATTCTTTAAAGAAAACCGTTACCGTTGTGGGTTAGTACATACAAACTAGCAGGTTAGTCTTTTACTAGAATATAAAATACTATTGTCCTAACAGTTATTTACAGTGATCCCATTGATTTTGTAGTTTTTTTTAGGAATCATGAAAGTAATAAAATGCCATGCAAATAAGTTTAGAAAACTACAGTTTTGACCTCACTCATGCTATCAATCCTTTCACCTCGCTTAACTTGACTAAAATCCATTTGTCAATCAACTGAACATTGCTATTCAGTCCATCCATCCATCCATCAATCAATCATGCCATCCATTCACTATCCATTCCTTAATTACATAGAACAGAACAGTTCATGAAACCACTGAGATGATCAAAATGACAGAAGAAAGGTAAGAGGTATAGGCAGACCCCTGAGGCTGTGGCTAACATGGCAGCTTGCAGAAGGATTGAATCTGGCAGCTCAGTGGCTATGTGACCCTGGTCCTCTTGGTCATGGTGCATACAATGTGAGTCAATCTAAGGTCAACCTCCATGCCTTCTAGAATAAATAGACAACACACCTGACTACAGCAGATCTAGAACAGAGCTGCTTTCAGTCTCAGAACAGTCCTACAAGAGTGAGAGAGGGAGGGGCCATATAAACATACAACATGCAGACACAAGAATATCCCATCACTAAGACACATGCACGTGGAGAGATATAAACCTCATAGCCTGTGTGCTTGGTAAATGTTGGCACACTACTTAGTAGTGACCGAACACTAATTTAATGTATTAATACTAATTGTTATCAACTGATTTTTTTTCTGTGGCTTCAGACAAAGCTACTGTAGCTATCAAAGACAACAAAAACAAAACCTGTGAAGCAACGCTTGTGTGGTCATATATATATACTTTCTGTATTAAGAGTCTCCTAGCAACTAGCACTTGGAAACTGGAAAATGAAAATAAAATGTTGACACAGTAACAGCCTGGGAAAACACAAAAGTGACATTTGAGTTTGTCCATGTAGGCTCACCTTGGTGGGTTCCTTGCCAGGTTCATTATACAGACTGCGTATCCTCCTGCGTTCCTGGACCTTGTTGTCAGTAGGCTGCGCCTTGACCTGCTCTCCCTTATAGGTGGCACTGTAGCTGGTCTCCAGACTGGCCTTCTCCTCAGTGGGGGCTTTGTACTGAGACTGGGCCTTGAAGGACTTTACTGGCTTCACATCTGTGTACGCCTTGAACTCATTCCTGAAAACAAGGACACAAACAAGCCCATCCAGAGGTCATTTTATTTTTGTTACAATACAAATGGTTCATTCATTTCCGGACGCTACATACCATGAAGACACTGACCATTTTACAGAAATGCACGCAAGTCAGTACATATCTGTGCAGCTCTCATCTAAGGAAGGCTGCTAACCCAGCTCTCTTGTATACCCAAAACCCATTCACATTTCAGCATGAAGTAAGACATAAGCCCTGTGTGGAGTGGGATAGGCTGAAAAATACATTAATCTAGATCATTTACTGTCTGCTTCATGCCATGTCACTGTATAGCTGTGTAGCTGGGAAGGAACCAATCCCGCAGGAGCTCTCTATGACAATATTGGTCTGATCATGGGCAAGATCACAAGATACTGATATCATATGGCTTACGGTGTCAAATATCTCACCATAAAACACACAAGCAATAAAAACGTCCAATATTATAGTTAATCGATAAATGGGCCATATATTTGAAGAGTATACATTTCAGGGAAAAGCTTAAGTAGTTCAGGGTTAGTCACAACAAGAAATAGTGAAAATAGGCCAAATTAAGTCATATTTTATATGGAATATTCCATAAATTAACCTCTGATTAGTCACTATATATTAAGTGTCCTTGTAATTCAGAGTTAAGGGATAAGTATTAACTAGGGTTTTTTTATGAGGCAGAATTGATGAACAGATGTTCCTAATTTATTAAGCCTTTTTTTCAACAAAATGCTCAGGAAATAAACCAAAAAGCAATGTCCCATAGCAGGGTGGTAAGTGGGCCTATATTCACCTGTAGGAGCTTCCCGTTGAAACGACCTCCTTTATCTGCCTGTTCAGTGCATCTGCTGCCGCTCTTCCTTTTCTCTCCGCAGTGACATCTGCCGGTGGTTGTTCTCCCGTTTTAGCATTTAATTTTTCCTCTATGGTCTTCTCCCTTTTCATGGATTTCTTTAACGTATCTTTAGATTCTTTCTCTTGTACTTTCTCCTCGATTTCACTCTTCTCTACCCCGCTGTCTTCCTCAGGTGCTGCCTTTGGCGGGGCACCCCCATAACCCCCTTCCTGCACAGCGGAGGTGGGGCTGGGTTTGGGTATCCAGGGGTGATCCCCCTTTTTCGGTATCGGCCAGGGTTTATAATCCTTCTGATACTGTGTTACGTTGTTGAAAGGGGTCGCCGAGGGGTGATATTCATTCCTGGGCTTGCAACTGGGCTCAGGGCGCACTTTCCAAGCCTTGAAGTCTTGGCGCATCACGGACGCACTAGAGCCATCTTTACTCAATGCGGCACCAGCGGGCGGTGCCTTGCTCGCCGTGGCCTCATCGCCCAGCGGAGGTTGGGTTTCTACGGCGATAGGACCGGTCCTCTTCTGTCTGGGTTGGGGTTGAGGATGGAGGTGGTGCACCTCAGCCACATCTGAGTATTTTGTGAAGACCAAGGGCACAGCGATGTCGCCTTTGTCTAACTCACTCCAGAAACGATTAATGCAGCAAGCCCGCGTGATGCACGGCCACGCCATGGTTAGTGATTTAGATAGAATAACGACCGTTAAGCAAAATTTAATCAGGTAGGCCTATAGGCTACAGTGGCTAGGCTATTGATGAATGAACGTCCTACTCACGAATATCAAAGACGGGGGAAATGATGCTTCTTGCGCCCACTCAAATTCTGTCCAGTCAGGGAAAAAACACCTAAATCTTCATATTTTATTTTAGAAACGTCACGATTCTTTAGAATAAAGAATGTTTAGAATAAACACGTTCCGTCCTCTGTATTCGTTATTTTCTCAAATGAGGTTCAAGCTTTTAAATTTAAGTAGCCATATGTGGAGAAAATTGCACGCTGTCGACTTGCTGGTTGCGCATCAGAGCGACCCCACCCCTCGTTTTAGAACCGTACGAAAAGATGCCCGGGTTTACACCGTGAACTGTCACCTGCATCCGTCACAAACTGACTAGGGAGGAGACGGGGGAGGTTAACCATTTGGTTTCCGGTGGCAGTGACCGACCACAAATATGCAGGGGCCTAGGCTGAAACTTAAAGGTGACCGTAGCCCATGAATAATATGATTGGTTAAGGTCCATTTAGACCAGATCCATTAGACAACTTCATTCCCTAGCTACGGTAGCAAAAATACATATGGATCCTTTTACTTTAGTAAGACTTCATAAAGATGTGGCAGTTAGTTCCTTAACCCACCACATGGTCCACTTGGTACCAGGCTATGATTATCAAGGATAAAGTAGTGTACTGTATGAGAATAATAAACTACATAATAGTAACAATGTGCTTACATCCATTTGATTCCTGAGCACTGTCTGATTAATGGAATAAGGAGAAGCAGACAGCTCAATTTCTAGATCTTCATGTTTCTTCCATTTCTGCTCAGCATCTGTGTGATAATTTTACACATCTATGGATCCCTCAGCCTCACTTCTTTTAACAGACCTAAAAAGAAACAAAAAACCTTGAGCCATTGCAAAGTGCTGGTTAGATCACATTGTACGACAGCCTGACTCATTCAGTAAACCCCAAGTCAATAATAGTTTACATACCTTAACAGTTCATATCCAATTCCACACTTGATATACAGTTGACTAATTCTGGGACAACTAAAACTTACCAAGAGTCAAGATGAATCTCCCCAGGAGCCTCACTGTGTCAGGAATGACAGAGGAGAACACTATAACACTTATATTCCCTGCCTCTGGAGTGCTGTGATGTCACAAGACACAGCTGTCAGCGGGACAACAGGAAAAAATAAAGATTCATGCACACACGTTAAGTCTTCTTCAAAAGCAGCAAATGTTTTGGGACCTTGGGGCACTGAAAAACTTGATTTATGATAAGAAATATTTTTTATTTCTTAAGGAGGCCCCCTACAATGACAGTGACGCTATAGATCACAAGGCACCTGATGGAACAGCTCCCTCTTCTGGATAGTTCAATGAAGACACCAAGAAGTCGGTGATTTTGAGAAAGAAAAAAAAAATCTGTTTTAATTAATGAACTTTTTGAAATTATAATAGTCAAGACATTACAAAATTATACAAAAAAATACTGAATGTCCTTTTTCCTTAGACTTCATTGTCCATATCTACATATTAAACAGTGGAACAGAGCTGAGAAACCACAGCCATTTTAATGTCATTGATTTAGCATGAACTGTATGTTGAACAGGCACAGTCTCAACGGCTTATGTCATTTCAGTGACTTTTTCATTCTCTCTTTCTGGCTCAGGCTCTGCTTCCCTTTCTGGCTCTCCTTCTGGCTCGGGCTCTGGGTCTGCATCAGGTTCATCCTCAGTGTACAATCTGCAGTATTTGTCCACCATGACATCCAGGTCGTGTTTAACTTGAGAGTTAATGTTGAGCACAGCCAGTCTCTTGCACTTGCGTCCGAGCGGCGTGTTGTCGAGGTAGACCTGCAGGCGTCTCCTGGCTGTGTTGGTAGAGCCCTCCTCTAGCTTCAGCACAGGCAGTGTAGACAGGACCTTCAGGAAGGAGTTGACGTTGGGAAAGAATTTGACGTCAGAGAGCTGGAGGGTCTCGTGGATGGTGGAAGGCAAACGGACCTCCTTACTTCTGTGTTTCCACTTGATTCTCCAACAGTGAAGCTCAGCAGGAAGTGTGTCGGGGTTAGGAAGGTCATTGCGGTACACATCTGCATAGTTTTCCTCAGAGGTGTTGAACTTCATCTGACCCATGATGGCAGGCACCAAGGACAGGCACTTGAGTGCTTTGAGATTGCTCTCTGAAAATATCTCCTGGACCTCCTGGATAATACCCCGAATCACTGGTACAGTTACATACTCCTTGAAGTAGGTCTCTGCCTGGATCTCACCCAGGTCTGCAGCACGTTGTTTGCGAAGGAAGAGTCTGGGCACCACCACTGAGACCTCCATTGCAGTGGCCAGGTTCACAGCCTCTTCGAACCAGAACTCATGGTATACCTCAATGTTGTCAATGACTTCATTAAGTGAATGCAAGACGGCCGTTAGACTGTTGGCGGCGAAGAACACATCAACAGTTTCCCCTTGTAGATTCCTGCCGAATGCCCGTGTGAAGGAGAGGGCATTCTTGAGGATGACCAAGGTGACAACGAATTCAAAGTCAACCAGGGTTTCTGAGAAGCAGTAGGCCTGACTGGTCACTGCATCTGTGAATTTACCACTCTCATTGTTGCGGATGCAGTCCATACACAATACCAGGGACTCCAGCATGTCCACAGTCAAGTCAAAGACGTTGTGCTGGCCGGTCCAGTTTGAGCCACTGGCCTGCTTCAGCTCTGCTCCCTTCTCGTCGCCTCCTTGGTAAAACACCGAGATGGCCTTCTCCAACTCTGCCTGCAAGGATGGCGACGCCCTGAAAAAAACTTCAATCTTCCTCAGAGTTGACATGATGACCTGGACACTGGGGAAGGGAAGGTTGTTGGCCAGGTGGATGTTGAGTGCACAGGAGGAACAGGGTGTGTACAGAGCCATGGGATACTTCTCCATCAGGGTGAGGGCCACAGCTTTCATTTTGGTGGCGGAAGTACCCGTAGCCACGTGGGCTTGTCCACGGCAGTCCTCCATGCTAAGCCCCCACCGTTCTGTTATCTGGGCCTCCAGCCTGTCCACTAAGGAGGCTTCCTCTCCTTCAAATGGCAAGAAGTCCAGGAACTCCTCCCTCAGGGCACTGGATTGATCCACAAAACGCAGAAAGAGGGGTAGATGTCTCTCGCTGGAGAACTCCACCAGGTCCCCTGTGACCACGGAGAAGAAACGACTCTCCCTCACCTCCATGAGGATCTCCTCTCTGACTGTGTTTTCACAGACTTCCAGAAGCTGGCTCTGCTGGACCGTGGTCAAGTACTCTGCGTTCACCGCGGTGGTGTCAAAGCGCTTCCTCAGAGCTTCGTCTCCAGCATTGATGCGGTACTCCAGTAGGGCTTGGAAATTACTGGGGCAATTATCTGTTTCTGCAGGGACATTGGTCTCCAGAGGGATGTTCTGCTTTCCTAGCATAACCATAACCTCAAACAGGGATCTCAGGTAACCTCGGAAGTCCTTTTCCTCTGGAGATAACTGTGGTTCATCGCCGTTGGTTCCACTACCATCCTCCGCTCCAGCATTGTCTTTCTTAGAGTGCAGTTGTTCGATAGAAGATGCCACTGGAGGAAGAAACAAAGAAATTATATTTGTAAAGTTAAGACGACTGATGGACACAATCATTCAAGCTACAAGTCTATTAAAACAATCTTGTAAATAGAGCTCTTACATCTTCTCTCTTTAATCCGCCTTATATCTTCTTCCGTCTGTGGAAAAATATGAATAATTAGAAAGTGTCTTAGAGGAAGACCCCTACAGGTACAGAGCAGGTTACAGTAATCTTAGAACTGATTTTATTAAACATTTATAATTCAACTAGCATACAAGTTACCACAACCACACATTACATAATAACATACCAGTTCTTTGATCCGTTTACGATGCCTGCAGTGCGGGTTTTTGAGGTGACTTGTCAAATCAAATATAGTTGGAATGGCAGTATCTTTGAGTACAGTCCTATAAGGGCTCTGTAAAAAAAAAAACAGCAACATACCGCTCAGTCGGTTAGCTACACATTTTGAAAGATCAAGATTTGGACATCAACTCTAATTACTTACCGTTTTGCAGACCATTGCTGGGTCAAAGTGTTTAGCACACAATCTGTAGTGCTTATTAAGTTGATCTGATGTTTTCGCCTCCAGATCTGCCCGCCGGCAGTTCTCCACCCAGATTCTACATCTAGATACAAAGTAGGTGTAGTTAGGTTAGCTAGAGATACCTAGTTAAACACTCGTGTGAATAGTTTGCTGGATAACTTTACGCTAAGCTCGAGTAGTTACGTTAACCTGACATCGATATGGGAAGTTGCTCAGACACGAAAAGGCAGTAGTGGGCTAGTTGGCTGGTTAGCTAATCTAGAGCTAACCATGTTAGCTAGCATTTGCAAAGATATACTACAGCAGCATACCGGCACTACAACGACAGAGAGCGTAACCTAGCTTGCTGACAGCTACCATTTATCACTGAACCGTTTATTGTGGACTACAGTAGCTAGCTCTAGGTTTGTTCACTTTCGTAAATCGGGACAACAAGAAATGCTTCACTACTAGGTACTACTAGCCTAGCTAACTTAACCAGCTAGCAAGCTAATTTAGCTAAACTACTTACCGTTCAGGGTCCCTTGGAAACCTGAAAAATGCCAAATCGGATTGTGTGCTCTTCCTTGTGCAGTTTGGGGCAGCGCAAAAGTTCGGCATAGTTAATATATCTTTGCAAAAATATTAGAATTTAAATCAGCTAGCTAGCACTAGCTACCTCAAAAATAAGCGCGCAACAGTGCCAAGCGAGGCTTGGAGGATTAATTGTACCGTGAGTGTATGACGATGACGGCGCGTTCAGTGCGAAAATCATGAACCAGTGCACGTCATCATAGATGTTAATATCCGTCTCTGGGCGTTTCAAGCTACACCTACAATGTTTTATCGGTACAAGTCTTAAACAACTCTAGCATGATTGATCGAAATATAAATTAAAACCAAAAAAGTATGTGAACAGTTCAATGAATAAAACCAGAAAAATTGAACTTCCCTGGGTGATATTCATCTGGCTCGTTGGTCTAGGGGTATGATTCTCGCTTAGGGTGCGAGAGGTCCCGGGTTCAAATCCCGGACGAGCCCGCCTTTTTTTATTATCGATTGCACTACACTGTGACTAAACAACCGAACTCGATAGTAAAATTGTTCTTCACCCGAATTATGAACGCTAAACTGTGTAGTGGAACACAGTGGAATCTAAAAACGACACACAAAACGCCTGTAACCTAGCTACATAAACGAAGGCATATTGATCAACCGTCAGTTGATTTTTGTGGAATATCTTATAAATTCAAAACGGTGATCGCGGGTATTAAAATATAGGGCTCGTCCGGGATTTGAACCCGGGACCTCTCGCACCCGAAGCGAGAATCATACCCCTAGACCAACGAGCCATTGCGCATCGAAGTTGTAGGATAAATGAGTTTAATAATATACTATGATTGATTGTGACTAGTTTACGTACACAAATTTAAGGTACGTTTGTGGATTACTGTAATCTAACTTTGCTCACTCCTAGAGAAATACAATAATCGGTATGTGAGCATACATCTATGTTAAATGCAAGTATGTAATCTTAGTAGCCTAAATGTAATGGAGAACAATCCTAGAGTGGTGGGGAAATATGTGTCGAAGTGGAAGAATAAAGAGACAGAGAACAATTCAATTAACTTCTTTTTATATATCATACATAAGACTGTCTTAATATAATACAAAGGGCATTGTCATATACACAGCAAAGTCTTGACTAGATCTTACAATCTGTGGATACATGGACTTATCCTTTCCCCCCCATGCTGTTCAGTTTTTTAGTGCATGTTGCATGTACAAAAAATGTGATAAAATGTGAAATCAATAATGAAGGAAAAGAAATTCAAATGAAATCAGAGGACTTGGAATTTTCTAAGGTGGAGGATATCATGTCAACAAGTACAAACGTTTGTGTGAGACCCACAAACATAACCTTATGGAAAATAGAACCACTGTTCAAACATGTGCTTCTCATAGAACCAAAAAGTAAGGTTTGTGATGTACATGCACTTACAATATACCCTGTGAAAATTAAGGTTTGAAGATCTAGCTTTCCCTGCTTGATTCAAACCCTACCTCAAAGTGTTGTCCTGATGTAGTCAAGTACCTCTGCCTCAAGGCAAGGTTACGCCACTGACATAAGAAAACAGAGGAGTTCCTGCCCACTGAATGGTCACCAAATTGACAAACATAACCAACATACCAGCAGGAGCAAGGTAGTGAGTTCTATACTTCCTTTATTAAAAAAATATAAATATATACATAAAATTCTATTTCAACTATTAAAAAGGGGCTGCATTTCATGACAACTGCTCTAGATAAGAGGTCAATCAGCATGATCTGAAACAGGCGCACACTTAAGAGTCACTCTGAAGTCAATTCTTTTCTTTTTTTTTGTCTTTATTTTGGAATGTTTTGTACCAGTATGAGTGCCAGTTAAATCACTGGCATTTTCTGAATGTCTCAAATCATGAGGGGTAGTAGAAATGATTGGGGCCGACCTTAACATCCAGCTAAATCTTAGAGCTCATTACAGGTAGCTTTACATCAGGTTTGTAGGCCTACCAAAATATGATTTGTCCATGGGATGGTTTTTCCTCTGAACTATGACAAAAGAATGTCCTACAAGTTCCTGCTGTCTGCATTTTGCTTACACAAGCAGGATTTTGGTCGAATTACTTTTCCAAAGTTGACAAAAGAGAGTAAGAAAAAATAATACGCACTTCAAAATCCCTGATATAAAATAAAACAAAACAAATTTCTGGTTATTGACAAGTTGTAATGACATGCATGTCTGCTTCGACCAAGCACATGTGATTGAGGGTGGCACCCTTTCCCTTTGAACAGGACAAAACGTTTAGGCATCTGCTCCACCAAATCACAGCATAACATTTCAAACAAACTCAAATAGATTTTCCCACAACTGTCTCACTTTACTGCAGACACAGAAGAGACTTAAGTAGTCGCGTGTTTTATGGCAGCAGATAGCATGTTGTTCAAATGATGTATGAAAGTCAGCAAAACCATTTGAAACAGTGATGTGGGGGGAGGGGCAAATGCAGACATAGAATGCAGTAGTCTCCTTTAAACCATCAGCTTCTATCCTGCTACTCTGGAGCCTGCAGAGTAACTACCAATGTCTCTAACATATCAATATTTTAAAAGACTCCTGATAAAAACCTACCAATTCATGTGGAAACAGTTCTGGTAAAACGTTGCAACCAAATCAGAATACAAGGTGGCTAACAATTAAGTTAAACATCAATCTCCAGTTTTGCTAAAGAAATATATTGCAGCTGTTAAGTATCGACAATAAAATAAGATCTTGATAAACTTTGCCTCAAGAGTGGTGAACTGCTACATTATTGGTTACAGACACCTACTGTATATGCTATAAAACAACTGCTTTGGTATAAAAAATATCCAAAGGGAAAATAAATTCATTGTAAAATTCACAGCATAATTTGAGGAGAAAGAAGGCAGTCACTTAACACGTTTGTTTTTTCTTCAGTTTCCATGTTTTAGATGGAGAGACATTTGTGCAGATGTTGTGATGAGGAACTACATGCATAAGGGAAAAAAATAAACAAAAAACAAATAAACGGGTTGACTCGATTGTTCTTTCCACTGCAAAATCCTTAATCTGAGAATAAGGAAGTAACGTTTAGGAGGTTGGTGTGTACAATAGACCCTGTTACGTGGGGCCCTGTTGAAGAAATCTTTGTAGAGAAAGGCCTCAAAAATTACCATTCTTAGTTACCTTTTTCTGTTGTTTTAACATCCTTAAAGAATCAAGGGCTGTCTAAAGATAAAAATAGAGGAAAGTCATCCAAAATCAAATGGTAATGTCCAACTCCATCCCATTCCAAGTCCATGAGTCGTAAGGCCAAAGGGTTATCTCAGAACCAGCCACTGACTGTCTCCTCCACACTGGGCCGGATCTTCCTGTCTCCGGAGCCCATCACTGTCCTTGTCTGTGCCCGGTCGGGGTCTCAGCACACTGGGCCACAGGGCTCGAAGGGTGCGGCTCCACCTCCTTCTCGAACTGCCCATGCCTCCCACCCCCCCACCCCCACGACCAGTGTTGGTACCTACCTGCGGGGCTTGCCTTCCACTTGGCCAGCGCACGCTGAAGGAACTCCACTGCCATGTGCTCCCCTCTCACAGAGTTACACAATACCGACCAACAACACGAAATATCACTGCAAACACTTCCCTCCTAGCCAAGCTACAGGTTTTACAAGCAGCTCTTATGTGAAATTTCACTTAAAAGGGTAAAACAATTAACAACCAGTGGAACATAAATGTCAAGACATTCCACAGATTGAACTTAATAGGATGTGTTAGCATTTCATAACTGAAAGGTACCTGTGAAACAGCTTCAAACTTGATTCAGAAATGCTCAGAGATTTTGCCACATAATACATAATAGGGATAACTTGTTACATGAATATAGTGATATGGCAAATGGAGTTCTCAATCTTACTCTGGTTATTTTTGTTATATTATGTGCCTAATGATTGTAAAAGAAATATGATGGAAATTACATATACTTTTAACAAAGGTTCTTCTCTGTAGTAGCGATTCAGTGATATCTCCCTTCTGACGTGAGCAGCTTTTGTTCTCAACACACCTGTAGTAAAAAAACACCACCTTAAAAATGACACACAAGGGGGAACACACAGCCAAATGTCAGTGCAGTCACGAGCTGGCCATGGAACTCTGCTGCACACATACTCCAGTCATGGGAGACTCCTCCCGGTCCATGCCCTGTCTCATGCCCAGGTGCCCCTCCGCTAGGTAGTGGGCCGGCCCCGTGTTTGTGCCCATGGGGTAAGCAGGGTGCGCTGCCATGCCAGTCTCCTGCCGCGGGTTTGAGAAGGCACCCAGCCCCATGCTCAGCCCACCGTTGCGACCAAAGTCCAGGGCACCAGCGGGCAGGTGGCGCAGCTGGTAGGCCTGGTTGCCATGGTTCCCAGTGGAAGAGGAAGATGTGGAGGAAGAGGAGGCAGAGGAAGACAGGGAGGTCATAGACAGATGGCCATGCACCACCTCCATAGAGTCCTGGGTAGAGGAGCTGTGTGTCGGGGAGGTGTAATGGCGTGGGCGAGGCCGCGTGGCCATCACCTGCCCATGGTGATGATGAGGGTGGGAGTGGGGATGGAGGGCCTTGGGGTGCTGTGGGGGTACGTGGAAGGTGGTCTCTTGAACTGGATGGGTCTCTCCCGTGACTGCCTCTGGTCCAACGCCACCTCCCCACACCAAGGGTGGTGGGTACGGCTGTCTTGCCTGTCAGTTAGTCAAGAAAGAGAGACGGATGCTCAGTTCATGCACCTTTCATTTACGTCATATTAGTACCCCGGCCAGGATCATTATACCCTATACTGTAATATATTGTTAAAATAAGATCAAATTTGGTTGCTTTGTTCAATGGCTAACAAGACAGACTGAAGTTAGGTCTGAGTGTCACCTGTGGACAGAGGGTGTCACCGTCTATGGCTGGCAAGGCCGTGCCAAAGTGCCCTCCACTGTGCAGGTGGTGGTGGGTGGGGTCTGATCTCGCTCTGCCACTGGTGCTTGTCCCAGAAGACCCCCCTAGAAGACCAGAGGTGGCACAAACACAGAGATTCAGAATAGACCTCACAAAACATATCTCTACTTAAAAAAAAAAAACTGTTTCATGGAAAAGCTACGGACATCAACACTGCATTCGATTGGACCATGAAGTGAATGGTTTGGTGGCCTAGTAATTTAGTTCCATTGTTACCTGAACTAGAGGAGGTGCTGGAGGTTGTTCCTGAAGACTGGGACTGCTCCAATGCAGGGCTGGTGGACACACTGCTGCTTGTGTTGGTCCCTTCGTCTGCAGTCTTCTTGAAGAAGCTGTGCTGCAGGGCGTAGTAGGGCTGGATGCGGCTCTTAGGGTCGTAGTCCAGCATCCGCAGGATCAGGTCCTTGAACTTCAAGTAGTCCGCGACAGCATGGCCAGATTCTCCTGCCCGCCGCCCACCTGGACCTCCGGCCTCGACACCCAGGATGGAGTGGAGCTTCCGTGAGGCTGGAGGCTTATACTGGTCAGGGGAAAAGGAGAAAGAGCATGGATCTTGTTCTGAGATCTTGTTTCATTCTTAAACATGAATTGTAAACACAGCCTCAAAAGATTAAACTCGTATGCAAAAAAAGCTGGGATTTCATCACCATGACTGGAGACAGCTGTACACCATCTTACAGTGTATGATTGTGTCTACTCTACACCAAAGGTCTATACTGTAGCGCCCCCACATGGTAAGTATGCAGAAGTGCACTTACCCTTTTGCCATCTTTGGTCTTCTTTACACTCCATGTGCCATCCGATAGCTTCTCAAAGAACTTCCTGGCTTTTGGGGCTAGGTCCATTATGTGATTGGGTGGGATACCAAGAACTTCAACTATCTTGTTCATCTGGTCCACCTAAGAATTAAATATTTTTAATAAACGATTACTTTTCATGACATCAATAAAAATCTGCAAGATGCATTACAACAGACTTTAGAAGATCAGACCAGGCTAACATACCTCATTGGCTCCACTGAAGAGGGGCTCTCCAGTATGCATTTCCACCAGGATGCAACCCAAGGACCACATGTCAATGGCCAGGTCATAGGGCATTCCCAGCAACACCTCAGGAGACCGGTAGAAGCGACTCTGGATGTACTGGTATATCTAAGAAGAGGAAGGACAATATGGGACATCTTCCATCACCACAACAGTCGCCCACCAAAGTAACACATGACAATCCACAATCAGAACAGGAGACAGAATTGAGGACTGGACAAAGTGGAAGAGGAGAGAAAAATATATATAAAAAAGTAAATGAACATAAATTCTTAGTAGTAATATTAAATACCCTCTGTCCCAGTTGGCATGAACTGCCAAAGTCGACTATTTTGATGGCGCTTCTCTTGGGGTTGCAGAGCAGGATGTTCTCGGGCTTCAGGTCACAGTGGATGATGCTGAGCTCGGGCGTGGCCAGGAACAGCAGCGCTGTGCACAGCTGCTGGGCAAACTTCCGGGTCAGGTTCAACGAGACACCACGGAAGTTAGTGTTCCGCAGCAAGTCGTACAGGTTGTAGGAAAGCATCTCAAACACCAGGCAGAGGTGGTTCCGGAACATGAAATGGCGCTTGAGGTGAACTGCATTAAAAGAGGTACAAAAGGGGTCAACTGATAACCACACTGAAAGAAAAGGGAGTGACTTACATTTTACATTTAGTCATTTAGTCATTTAGCAGACACTCTTATCCAGAGCGATTTACAGTAAGTACAGACATTCCCCCCGAGGCAAGTAGGGTGAAGTGCATTGCCCAAGGACACATCATTTTGCACGGCCAGGAATCAAACCGGCAACCTTCTGATTAATAGCCCGATTCCCTAACCTCTCAGCCATCTGACCCTCTACTACTTACCGATGTAGTACTTCATCTCTGTGTCATGCTTGTTCATGAGCTCAAGGAGACGCACTTCAATCTGAGCTTGATTGAGAAAAGCTTTTTTGTTCTTGATGATCTTGATGGCAACCCACTCCTGCTCTGCACGGTCATAGGCTTTAACAACCTATAATGCATTTAAAAAAGGAAGAAAATACATTAACACACGCTAACGGACTGTCTTTTTCACACTGACCCCAGTTCTCAACCAACAAGGCCACATTCCAGCACATGTCAACATCACTACTGCGGTTATAAAGTCTCCGACCCAATAAGAATATGCTGCAAATGGCCACATTAGAATGATGTTGTTTGTTTTCATGGAACAGGCTACAATGGTTGTTTTCTCCCCCAGAAGCATTGTATACCTGTCCAAATGACCCTTTTCCTATCAAGGAGTCAATTTCATAGCGGTCCATCCATTTCTCCCCATTCTTGACAATGTAGTCGTAGTTATCATCGTCATAGCCATCATTGAAGACCTTCCTCTCTTTCTTGTGACTGGAGTCTTCACCCTGACCCTGTTGGTGACGTCGTTTCTTCTTTGCATAATACACCTAGTGGAGAGGCATACAAGACACCAGTTACTTTTGAGAAAGAATATATGCATCAATCCAGTCTTCATAAACCTCAAATGTTAAAGCATAGGCCCAAATGTACAAACCAAAATGGCCAGTCTCACCTCATTGATGTGTTTGTATGTTTTAATAAGATCGATGGAGAGCTTCCTCAGGGGAGCCGAAGTTGGGTCACGAAAGCACTGGGGCATGTGCCTCTGGAAAAACAATGGAGCAGGAAACAGAACAGTTAGTCATTTGATTTGATTGGGGAGATACATGTAATTTATGCTGGTGGCCAAATGCTCAACTTTAAAGTGCGACTTGCAAACACACACACAAAAAAAAAATACAAATAAAAAAGATTATAATAAGTGCACAAATGCTCCTGTGTGAGTGCTGTACCGGGTTGGCAGTGAGCTGTTGATTCGGGTCGCTGTACGGTAAGACCGTAACAGATTGATCAGTACTCGGCTGGTGGCGGTCACTGTACTGCTGGTGCGTATGGGGCATTGGAGCAGCCATCTGAAGACCAGCAGCGTGGAAAGAAAAAGAGGGCGCAAGCCGGACGGACGAAGGTTTGCATGCTGAAGTCTCTCCTCCTGAAAACAATTAACAAATGTGTACTTTAGGTAAAGATGTAGCTTTACAAAATAAATTGTTAGAAGAATCAAGAGCATTACTTTCATGCCAAAATGGGAGGTACATTAGGTGCATGTACAGTAGCATGTAGTACTAGCACTCAAACAAACCTCAAACCATTGCTGAACTAAACCAGTCAATACTTGAACTGTTGTAAAATACAATCATTGATAAACACGTTTTATATAAGTATCATTCACCACAGCCTGCATAAAAAGGTATTTAGGACTCTGCACTTTCACTCAGTTCTGTAAGGCTCCAATTACGTTACTTTTACCATTTCTACCATTTTCGTGGGCTAGGCAGTATCTGTGGCAGGTGCATGTGAGGGTGGAGAAAGAAGATCCCCCCGTATTGCATCAAGTTCACAGATTATGATAGTTACCAATGTTTTTTAGTGTGTAACAATTTAAAGGAGAATGTTCCTTTTCTAACCTATAATCAAATATATTCATAAGAAATTTAATTAGGTCATTAGTTCTATTATAATTCGATGAAGAATATAGGTATAAGATTGAGTACATTTTTAGAAAACAATGAAAAAAAATAAGTGCAGTGAATCATACTGTATGTCAGTTTCAGAAAATTAATAAATAGCATATTCATCTATCAGCGGCTCTCATCAGACAACACAATTTACCAGTGCTACACAGTAACCACTATTCAGAATCCCAGCAACAGCACCTAATTAGCATAGCCTATCACCACAGAGATACAGCGTGATTTGGCAAGCCCATCAATGCACAGACCAATCACAACGCAGTATGCAAATAGCCTACTTTTGTTGCCAGGGCAGAGCTGCTCCCATTTTCCAATGAGAAAACAAGAAATAAACAAGAAATAAAATTGAACTTTGGCACACTTAGAGGCTGCTTTCAACACACTAGAGCCTGACAGAAAAATAGCAGCACAGCCCAAATTCTGCACTTCATCTGAGAGCGTTAGGAACAGAGCTGACCCAGCTGTGGGGAGAAGAAAAAAAGAAAAAGAAAAAAAAAACTGCACATTCAGTGACAAAAACAGAGAACCTGGAGACAGTATGATATACTGTACATTACAAGACAGCCAGTTATTGAAAGGCCTAGCATTTTTTTTACTATCTGGAATGCCATACAAATTGTGATTATATATTGTTTTATTATAATACAGAATATATTGACATTACTATGTATAACTGCATCCCTATTTTAGTAGTGATTACCCTAGATGACTAAATAAAACCTACACCGTTTATACCTATGACAGCTTTGTCACAAACTACTTATACTATTTTAAAATGCTTTGTTTAATGTTTATAATTATTCATATTTGTTCCTTTGCCTTTATTTACAAGATGCGCAAACATGCTGGATATCTACGGCTAAAGAAGGCAGAAATACTTTCTATTCAGGCATATGAAGGATGATTTTGTGATACAATCGAAAATCATTAAATAGATTTAGTTATTCCTGGGGTATGTCCTGCATGTTGCCTTAATCAATCAAATATGACTTCTAATTGATAAGCAATGGCTGGGCCTGTTTAAGAGGTACTGTTAGACATTTGGAAAACGAAAGAAATTGATTGCCCCTCCCCATCAAAGAATAAAGACTTAATATGTTGCAGCTAACCTGGATGCATCGTCTCCTGTAAAATGTCATATCATCCTGGGAGGAGAGTCCAGCAGCAAACCACAACCCACTACAAAGAATACAAACAGATAATTATATTTAACAGTAATGGTGGGATCTACTTATGTGATAAAAAATAAATTTAAGAACTCTTGGTAGAAAAAGGGAACTTGTGGGAGTTTAGCCTCCACAATCTAATGTGCATCTAGTCCTATGCATTGGGATATTTACAGATTTTAAAACTTTTTTTGAAGGCAGTGTTTTTCTTATGGGCAGAAAATGTTTTAAAAACAAAATACAAGCAGCATGATGCCATTAATTTTTTGGGGAACTGCTCAAGACAACGGTTCACTTATACAGATGCCACCTTGTCAAGCAGGTCAAATTGGCCCTTCTTTTGTTGTGGCTATAATGTGACTGGAAATCTCCTCTCAGAATGTCAATGCACACTGTCAAAGGCCTCTTATGAATATAATCAAAATAATATGACATATACATACACAATACATTGTAGTTGCGTTTTTTGAAGTAGTAGTAGCCTAAATAATTCACGAAAAGATTGAGATTAAGCACTGTTCAGTCATTTGTGTGTCACTGTGAGCCCCAACTATCCTAATTCACTACAATCTACACAACAAAGGCCTGTTACTTCGAGATCAACATGAACATCAGATAAACGTCAAGAGCCCAACTAATTCGTAATCTATGAACATTACAACTGACAGTTTGCTAACGTTCGGCACATTCTCCGTTTTCAGAACCAACTTGTGAACAGTTCCTTTCCTGTCTGGTTTATATTCCTCAAGACATGAGCGGGCCTACATGGGAGCAAACATGGCAGTCTGGTTATCGAGTCCTGTGACTAAAAATCTATAGCTATTCCATCTCACTACTCGCCACTTTCAAGCGAAAACATTAACGTTTAAGTAAAACCATGTCATCCTTCACGTTAAAGAACGACACTTGCTTCAGTCATTAAAAGGGAGGTCTGAAATGTCATCGTTACAGAATAACTGACGTCTGCTAGCTAGCAGCATATACTTACAATTAATGGAGTATACCTCGTCATGGTTGAAATGTAGAAAGCAAATCATCACTAGTATCTAGCTAGTAAATCCGTTTCTCGAATCATCCGTTTACAATGACCAACTAGCTAGCTAGCAACAAAGCTAGACTAGCTAACTGTTGTTAGACAAGCCAGCTAACGTTTGATTGCTGTTCTGCGATCTTAGGACAAGCAGGCTTGGCTCTCTCAAGCGAGTGTTGCTTGTGACGATGTGTTCAACGGGTTGTGGGCCCGTGATTTGGTAGCCGTGCAAGCTAGTCTAGTCTAACGTTAGCTAGCTACCTAACTACATCGCAAAATATGGCTAACACAGCCTGCACTTGCAAGCTTAGTACTAGTTATATCACTGACTATCTTGAAGACAATTGCCAATAGTACGTTTCCTACGTTTGTCACAGCTAACTTGTTGGGAACAGCACACAATACGTCCATCCAATTATTTTGAAAACCCCGTACATCCGAACTGTCGTGGTCGCTGGCAAATGTGAGCGAGCTAGCACTGGCTATCCAGCTCTTGATAACACACAAACTATCAAGTTAGCTAACGAGCTAACTTTGCTTGCCCCGTAACCTGTGAAACCAAGCAACAACAAACATATTCCACAATAACCTTAGTTAGCTAGTCATTTAGTTAGCTATACAGTATCTAGTAATACATATCTACAATTTAAGACTACATAAGCTCACCTCTGACGGCACGATCTTCATTTAAAGTCCAATAACCTGTATGATGAGACAACGTATCCAGTTTGAGCTTCTCCACTCCCTGCGTGTTTTTAGCCAGTGTAAACTCAATTCCTTCTGACTAGCCACCAAAGTCGTCAAAATCGCCAGCCAATTGAAGTCTTGCTAGTCTAACTAACTTATTATCTGTCAAACGTAGCTGGTTCCAGCAAACAGCATCAGTAACTAAGGCAACACAGACAAGCGCCAGTTGGTGATTAGCTAGCTAACGTTAGTGGCTCTAATGAAGTAAACTAGCGTCGCGAATGTCTAAACGACCGTAGCTATCTAGCAAGCGAGTTAACTAGCTAGCTGAATTCAGTTGCTAGCTAGCTAGCCAGATTAGCTTCCGAGCTAGCTAGCTAACGTTAGCAATTGTACCGCTAAATCAACGTTGCTGAATTTAGACAAATCTATCCCGTACAAAATCAGCACGGAAGATATACGTGTCGAACATGTCGACAAATAAACTGAATTAAAATCACGACAGAAAAAATCTTATCCTCCGCTTCAGCTACTGTAATTTTAGACAATAATTTTTATGTCAATTTTCACAAAATGGCGCGCGTTCCAAACCTGCGCAGTGGACCGGCCCGCTAGACCAGAGATACGTACAACTGAGTAAGTGCGGCGCCGCCTAAAACATCCAACAGCACAAAAAAATCTGCTCCTTGGTGTTCTTAACCCAATCCATTGGATGCTTCACTTTCAATAAAAAATGTCAAGGGTATATCCAGTGTCAGCCTTATTCCGAGAGGAAAGAACATTTGAGGAGAACAGCGAAAAACCCCTTCTAACAAAATGGCGATGCCAGTGCTGTTACCATGGCAACTGTCAATCAAACTATCAAATCCCCGGATGAGCCAATGACGAATAAAATCTAGCATCGCATGCTGTCTGTCATACCTTGTCAATCGGGTTTTCAGTCAAATAAATCTAATGATTGTTATAATTGTGGGGACAACTGTGTTGTTGGTATATGTCCAACATCAATCACTAACTTTTTATATAGTGCACTGCACAAATGGATTTACGTCGCTAAAACTTGTTGCCAATCAAATTCTCAATACCACAGTAGCCTTTAGCCAACGTTGTGTAAATGTAATAGTCAATTGATAGCAAACTAAAATGAAACAAGTATACATTTGCTCCGATCGTCTTTCTTCTTTCTCCTCAAAATATGGCAGTTGTTTAGGGGAAAGCAGATATTTCATTTTACTAGGTGTCATGATGGTCACTCTTCCACAAGAGCAGTGTCCATGTTTCTTGCCTTGCGGCATTTGACAAGATGATAAACTAGCTTTTGACATTTGCATCATGACTTTGCATTCCATAAAATCAATTTCAAGTCCATTTCCAAAGAATTCCATGACTAAACTGCAACACTCACAACATATGCTACAAAATATAAATAACCAGGAACACTTCAAATTAATCAAGTGTTTTGCAATTTTTTTAGCCAGAAGATGGCAGCATAACCTTTTGTTTCGTGATCTAACCACTTACCGTCACGATGAGATTGAAGATTTTGAAATAAAAACTCAAATTTGTGATAGTAGACTAACCTACTTGTGTATGCCTACATTTTAAAACGTCCAAACAAAGTGAATAAACA